>NW_006408536.1:4991598-5003197 GCF_000296735.1 Chrysochloris asiatica
TTTTCATTTTTGTTGTGAATTGAGTGATAGTTTACATGGCAGAACATTGGTTTTGCACTCAACCTATCATATTTTGTTTCATTGCAATGATTACAATCCCTTCCATGTACCATTGGTATTTACCTCTATTCCCTCTTTATTTTTAAAGTACACAAAACACACAGAAATATATATTCATTTAAACAACCAAAGGGCAAAAATTTCAAGCCAGCCTCCTGCCCACCAGCGCACAGCTTTTCTCTTTCTATGGGTCTAGAGTGCTCCATTGCTCTATCTCTCCATGCCATCACCTCTGCCTCCATCTCTGCTGTTGCTGCTCCTCTGGTTAGGGTCCCATGTTCTGCTCATGCTCTTCCCTCTTGATGGTGCTAGGGTCCTCTGTTCCTGGAATGAAAAATTAACTACTTCCCCCTTTTTGTTACACATCTTCTACCTTTACAGTTGTGACAATTGCAATTAGTCATGATAACAATAACTCACTATTGAATCAAAAGAATCCTATTCCAATCCTCCCCAATCCCCTTTCACCAGACCTATCTAGACATGCTGGGGACAGCATACGTAGACCCTGGGTTGATTAGTGGCAGCCTCATTGAACCACCTCTGAATATAATCAGTTTAACCCAGATGCTCTTCTTCCTCCTGAAAGTATATAGGAATATGATAATTAAGAACAATGTAGCATTTTAGGTATAGATAAATGAAGCCCGGTGCCTGAGATCTTGCTTACAAACAAAAGTTTGCAAAGTGTACAGAGACAGCTTGGCTCCTTTCAGCAACCTTGCTTTATGTTATGTATCCTTAAGAAACTGCACGTTACTACTCTAGATCATTTAAGCCTAAAAATTAATATATAACAGCTTGATTGAACTTTTTTTCTGTAAAAATAAAAAAATGTTAGATTGTTAAGAAAAACTATGAAAATATCTTAAAAGTTGTTCCTGTGAATCATTATGTCCCATTTTGAATGATTAATCACATTTCAGTTCCGTATCCTGTCTTAATCACATCCTCCCTTTGTGACAGCCTCCCTTTGTGAATTACATCCTTCCTTTGTAATAAATCCCTCCCCTAAAAAAAAGAATAAAAGGCTGAGGTAGAGTGAGTTCTGCATGCAATGCTGGGCAATGCTGGGCAATGCTAGGCAATATGTTTGCAGATCTGTCTACCTGCCAGCTTGCATCATATCTGTGTGTCTGTCTTTTTTGTATGTATTTCATCTCTCTCTGTCTCTATCCCTTTCGCCGCCAGATCTCCCTTCTTCGTGACACCCAAACTTCCTTGTCGAGGCTAGAACCCGACATAGGACCTCAACATAGACAAGATGATAATTATTCAGTGGGGATTCTACCATAGCCCCTTGCTCTGAAACTAAACCTCCATTTTAGATAGCCAATGTCTAAGTTGCCCATCCCTATCAATCCTGTGTACTGAGGGGATAAATTTGATCCTTGATGTGAAGACCCCTTCCCTCTTGGTTGGTATTTTGAGCAATTACATCCATAAGCAAAGGTCAAGTTCATTATAGCAATTTACACTTGCTTCCTGTATCAAACTTCTTTACCTCCCTCTAGTCAAGTTCTGATCAGCAAGCCAGCAAAGCTAGGTCAAATGAGTACTATCTGCAAGTTTGGGCATTCTTGTGCACCTCCCCCCACTTCATATCAGCTGGATGCTTCACTTTCAGCTCTAGCCCCCAGTAGATAGGTTAGTGTCTATGGGCTCAGGAGTTCCCAAGTCACCCCAAACTTCAGACAAATCAGCCCTTCCTCTTCTCTCTCTCATGTCACAGTCAACAGGAGTCTATAGAACATGGTCAAACTCAACCCATGTCTTCATTACTGCCTTTCCCCCACTCCCACTCACCAGTAGACCAAGGCAGTCAGTCATCAGTGAGCTTACAAGCCTGCTCTTGAGTCATTATTTTTATAACATCCGCCTTAAGGTTATGGAGGTGCGGGTGCAAGAATCTGGTTAGGGTTACCTTTATTTATTTATATCTACACAAGAGTGGCCTTCAAAAATTTGTTAGAAAAATTCCATTATCTTTCTATTCCATTTTCCTATGAACTTGTTGAAGCCCTTTCACATGTAGGTAGCCCAGTCCATCTACAATTGTTGCCTTTACAAAAGTCCTTTCATTTGTCTGAAAGAGTTAATGACTTGTTCCACAAGAGACCCACTTAGCCTTTTTTCAAGCACAACACATGGCTTATTGTTGTTAAGTACCATTGAGTCCGTTCTGACTCATAATGACCCTGCATGGGGCTTTTGAGGAGCAGCTGGTGGGTTTGAACAACAGATCTTATGGTTAACAGTTCAGTGTTTATCCTATAGCGCCACACCAGGACTTCTAAAATGTGCCTTAGTCACTAATAAAAGTAAGAAAGAGAAATTCTAAAACTATTTAGAGGACAGTGAAACCACATAAAATAAGCACAATGGAATCATTAACAGTAAACCATGCCTGGCCAAGTTAAGAGTTTTTTGACAGATTATAAAATTAGTGTATGAAGGGAGGATGATGAATAATAAATGTCTACATTTCAATAAGGTGCTTGATAAAGTGGTTCATGAAAATGTACAAAAAATGCCAAATCATTTTCGATAAAAATACAATAAAATGGATTAAAACAAATTCAAAGACTATAAATGTGGGAATGATAGATGACAGTGGGCCCTTTGAAATACCAGAAAATTATTTGGGCACTGTTAAATGTTTTTTCTGACCATAAATTGAGGGCAAATGGGGCTTGAATTAGATTGGCAGATTATATCAGTTTGGAAGGTGCTGTAAAAACCAGTTTGGAGAAAGCAATGATATAAGTGGTTGTAAATAAGTTAAGCATGTGGGCAGAAAAGAACAAATGAGATTCAATTTGTAAAAGAGCAAGCAGGAAAAATATTACTAAACAACTGAATCATAATACCCTTTCTTGCTAATAAAAGCAGTGGCGTAGCATTTTATATAATATATAGCATGCCTAGTAAATGTTTATTTTTATGGGCTTATTGTGCAGCAGGCCAAGTGAACAGACTACATTCTGGAATAAGGTTGATTATCCAAGGGAAGTCATTGAGTTCTCCTCGGACTGCACACTAGAGTCAGGGTTTGGCAGATGGGCCAGCTGTGTATCTTGTTCCCATCGCCATCTGGCTCCTTCGGATTCTTGGAGTCTTTTTGGCATGTTAGGAAACAGGCAGCAAATTTCTCTTGTTAGTATAGCAACATGTCCATAATGCTTGTTGAAGCTCAGTCAAAGGCTACATTCTCTTTTGTATCCCAGTAAATATTCCATATACCTTATCTTCTAATATTTTTTGTTATCTGTCAAAAATAATTTCACAAAACAAGGGCATAATGCTCATCCATCACATATGGTCTAAAGGAAAAGAGAAGCAGAAATTCTTGTTTGAGGTTTGATGAACTACTGGTGTTTTGGGTAAGGAAATGCTGGTAGCAAGAGATACAAAATTTCCTCCAGGTAAAAAATATAGCCTTGGTGATAGAAATGATGCTGGAGGTCACATGTTAGAATTTTGCAAGACCAATGACTTCTTCATTGCAAAATACCTTTTGAAAACAACATAAAACAGGATCTCACCAAATGACATACACAGTAATCAAACTGACTACATATGTGGGGTGAGACATAGAGTAGCTCAATATCATCAGCCAAAATAAGGCCGTAGGCTGACTGACTGGATAACAGATTATCAAATTGCTCTTATGCAAATTTAGGTTGAAGTTGAAGAAAATTAAAACAACGTCACAACAGCTAAACTATGACCCTGAACATATCCCACCTAATGGGGATACACTCAAAATATAACCATGTCAAGAGCAGAGTTGTTGTATTAGACATTAATGACCAAAGATCAGAAGAGTTGTGAGATGGTATCAAGACCATTGTAAGAAAGCAAAACGTCACTGAAAAGACAGGAAAGAAAGAAAAAAAACCCAAAGAGGATGTCAGAAGAGACTCTGAAATTTGCTCTTGAGCATAGAGAACCAAAGCTACTGGACTAAATGGTGAAGTAAAAGAGCTGAATAGAAAAATTAAAAGGCCAGCTCAATAAAACAAAGTCAAGCATTATAATGACATATGCAAAGACCTGGTGTTAACAAACCAAAAGGTAAGCACATGCTCAGTATTTCTCAAGCTGAAAGAACTGAAGAAAAAATTTCAAGCCTCAACTTGCAACATTGAAGGATTCTATAGACAAAATTTTTAATGATGCAGGAAGCATCAAAAGAAGATGGAAGGAATACATAAAATCACTGCATCAAAAAGAACAAATCATATTAAAGTAGAAATCCAAGGTACAATGAAGGCATGTGTAAAAAACAAGGCTCCAGGAACTGACAGAATACAAACTGAAATGTTTCAGAAAAAACTGATGCAGCACCAGAGGCACTCACTCATGTGTATTAAGAAATTTGAAAGATAGCCTTTGCCAACTGATTGGAAGCGATCCATATTTATATTCATTCCAAAGAAAACTGACCCAACAGAATGCAGGAATCATCAAACAATATCATTAATAATATATACAAGTAAGATAATTCAAAGATGGTTGCAGCAGTACAATGACAGGGAGCTGCCAGAAATTCAAGCAGGATTTAGAAGAGGAAGTAGAACTAGGGATATCACTGCTGACATCAGATGGCTCTTGGATGAAAGCAGAGAATACCAGCAAGATGTCTTATTGTGCTTTATTGACTACACAAAGGCATTTGACTGTGTGGGTCATTACATTGTGAAGAATGGATATTCCAGAACACTTCATTGTGTTTGTAAGTAACCTATACATAGACCAAGAAGCAACTGTTAAAATAGAACATGGGGATAATGAATAGTTTAGAATCAGGAAAGATGTGCATCAAGGTCGTATCCTTTACCTTTTTTTTTTTTCAATCTGTGTGCTGAGCAAATAACCAGAGAATCTGGATTATATAAAGAAGAACGTGGCATCAGGAATGGAGGATATGCAGATGAAACAACCTTGCTTACTGGAAGCAAAGAGAACTTGAAATACTTATTGATGAAGATCAAAGACAACAGTCTTTGTATGACTGTACTTCAGTGCAAAGAAAATGAAAACACTTGCAATTAGACTAATAAGCAACATCAAAATAAACAGAGAAAAGATTGAAGTTGTGAAATACTTCATTTTGCTTGGATCTATAACCAACATTCGGAGCCCTGGTGTGACGTTGTGGACTAATGCGTCAGACTGTGAAGTTGTTTGAACTTCAAGGTCAGTGGTTCAAGCTCATCAGCTGCTCCTTGGAAACCCTATACAGGGTCGCTATGGGTCAAATCAACCCGACAGCGCTTAACAACAACAACATAACTAACATTAATGGAAGCAGTAGTCAAGATAGCAAAAGACGTATTTTATTAAACAAATCTGCTGCAAAAGACCTCTTTAAACTAGATTATATGAAGAAGAACATAGCATTAGAATTGAAAGAAGACTCATTAACAACCTGCGATATGCAGATGATACAACCTTGCTTGCTGAAAGTAAAGAGGACATAAAATACTGATGAAGATCAAAGACTACAGCCTTCAGTGTGGACTGCACCTCAATGTAAAGAAAACAAAAATCCTCACCACTGGACCAATAAACAACATTCTTATCAATGGAGAAAAGATCGAAGTTGCCAAAGACTTCATTTTGCTTAGATATATTATCAACACACATGCAAGCAGCAGCCAAGAAATCAAAGGACATACTGCATTGTGAAAATCTGCTGCACAAGACCTCTTTAAAGTGTTCAAGTGCAAAGATGTCAGTCTGAAGACTAAGGTGCTCCTGACCCAAATCATGATATTTTTTAGTAGCCTCATATGCATGTGAAAGTTGGACAATAAAAAGGAACTCCGTAAAAGAATTGATGCATTTGAATCATGGTGTTATTGAGGAATATTAAAAGTACCATGGGCTGACAGAAGAACAAACAGATTCTATGTTGGAAGAACTACAGACTTCATCTCTCATACTTCGGGCATATTATCATGAAGGACCAGTCCCTAGAGAAGGACATCATGCTTAATAAAGTGGAGGGTCAGCGAGAAAAAGAGGAAGATCCCCAAGGAGATGGATTGGCACAGTGGCAGCAGCAATGGGCACAAGAGTAGCAAAATTGTGAGGATGGTACAGGATTGGCCGTGTTTCATTCTGTTGTGCTTAGGTTCTCTATGAGTCGGAACTGACTCGATGGCACCTAATAACCACAACAATTAAGAATACTGGTGTTATGCTGTAGGATAAACACCGGACTGCAAGTTTAGTTTGAACCACAAGGTCGATGATTCAAACCCATCAGCCACTCTTCAGAAACCTTATACTTGGTCACTATGAATCAGAACCAACTTGACATAACTTAACAACAACAACCACAGATCATCCAAACTGAAGTCCTTGACGTTGGACAACACTTTGTGTACCCCAGAAACAAAGAAATCCCATTGTAACTAGAGTTTAATGAAATATCAGGAGCTCATAAAAGACTGGTTAAAATTTAGGTCATTTTCTATGGGAACATCAGTCTTCATGACTCTGACACCAGAGAACTAGATGGTGTCTCATTACCACTACCAACTGCTCTGAAAGGGACCACATTAAAAGACCTTGGATAGAGTGGGAGAAACTGTGGAACAAAACTCAAAATCCTAAAAACAAAACAAAACAAGCTTACTGGTAGAACCCTGAGACTATGTCCCTTGGTCACCCTTCAGGTCTGGAACAGAATTTACCCCCATGGCTCAATTTTCAGCCAAGTAAAATATATACCTATCGAGGGAACAACCACACTAGAGACGTAAACACACCATAGGTCAACCATTTGAGATAAAAAAGGCAACAATTACTCAAGGATAAAGTTCAGAAGGGTCAGGGTGGAAAGGAGGAATAGAAACAAGAAATACAGGGAAGAAGAGGGTTAAGTGATGTTCCACTGAGGGGACTGTTATCAGTGAGATGAAGCAAAGTGTGTGTGATTCATTGAATGTTAAACTGATGATCTGCTCTCTAAATCTTCACCTAATTCACAATAAAAAAGCACTTAAAAATTCGGTCCTTTTTCTTACCTAAACTATTTCTGGGTAGGACATTTTATTCTGTTAAGAACCACAGGCCAAAATAAATTTGGATCCCAGCGAACTAGAAGCCAAGGTGTTGCCATGAAAGACAATCCTTAGGTGAACTGATGAGCCAGAACTAGAAGGAAATATATATTTAAGATTAATAGGGGCCTTCATTAAACCGAAGTGTAAGTGCGGTTTGGCCTCTCTTTTCTGGAGAACAGGCTACAACTGAATTGTTTCCTTTGAGTTAAAGCTTCCTGTTTCCCATAGAAATTAAGTAAAATAATATGTTGGGCTTGAATTTTAAAAGCCCTAATTAAGTTTTGTAATGCATCTCCTTATAACATATAATTTTGCCCGAGATTATTTATGGACCAAGGTGGGGGTGGGGAGGAAGGACAATGAATAAGGCTTTTTAGGGTTTGTTTCCCTCTTCTTTTTATTCCTTCCTCCTTCTCTTTGTTTACTGAGAAGGTAGCAGCAATGAAAGAAAGAAAGAAAGAAAGAAAGAAAGAAAGAAAGAAAGAAAGAAAGAAAGAAAGAAAGAAAGAAAGAAAGAAAATAATGTGGAAGTAGTAGACATAACTTTCTTCTTCTGACGTTCAGATCAATGGATAAATGATATGTCAGAGACTCTTATGGATTCTTGGAGGTTGATGAGTGGAAAAAGCCGGGGATTCTCAAGGAATCAGAAAATAGGTTTGATTTCTAAATCTTCTCCATTTGTACCACTGTTTTTAACTTTTCATTGAGGGAAGTGTGATGTGTGAAGTGATTACTACTGTTATGTTGTTGTGTGCCGTGGAATTGGTTCTGACTCATAGTGACCCTGTGTAGGGTTTCCAAGGGTGCCTGGTGGTTTTGAACTGCCGACCTTGTGGTTACCAGTCCCAGTGTTTTTCCTACAGAACCACACCAGAGCTCAACCATTGTTAAAGTTGCAAGAAAATAAACAACAGGAATTTCTTGCTCTACCCAAGTTATGGTGGAGCTGCCTCACCACCTTCTTTATATATTAACACCAGTCTTAGAAATATATATATATATATATAATTTATCATGTGTTATTACAGATATTTGTTTTTCTCTGCACTTTACTTCAACACTGAAATAATTACTAACACATTTCTATGTGTTTACCTAAAGCAATTTACTGCTATAGAGATGAACTTTATAAACATATGTAAACTCTATTGACAAATACAAGGATATTTATTACTTATTACTTGTGCAAGCAAGATAAATCACACCTATTCAGGGGGATGGGAGAGGGTGATTAGTAGTTCCTTTACAGCAAAGGCTGGAGAACGGATAAAAAGGCAGAATTGGAGCAAGTCCTGAGAGAATAGGTACAGTGAGATATCATGATGAGACTCTGGAAATGTTAATAAAAATGATGGGTTTAGCTTAGAGAGAGAGAAAAAAATTAAGACAATGATATTTGGTCCCTGACTACATGTTTGTCTTCATCACCTTCTCTTCCTTTTGTTCGTATTCCACTTTAGCCACCTAGGTCATTGGCTATCCCTTGAACATACCAAAGACCTCGACCTGATAGTATTTCATTTGCTGTCCTGGGAACTCTTTTATTCCAGAAGTTTACAGGGATACCTCCATCAATTCATTCACAATCATTAGCCATTTGTTGGTCGCTGTTAGGTGCCATCCAGTAGATTCCAATTCATAGCAACCCTATGTGCGAAAGAACAAAACACGGCCTGGTCCTACACCATCCTCGTAATTGTTCTTATGTGTGAGCACATCTCATTGGGGTCATCCTCTTTTTCACCGACCCTCCACTTTACCAAGCATAATGTCCTTCTCCTCTCAACATGTCTAAAGTAAAAAATACAAAATCTCGCCATCTTCACTTCTAAGGAGCATTCTGGAGATACTTCTTCCAAGACATTTTGTTTCTTCTCCTGAGAGTCAATAGTGTTTGCCCACACCATAATTCAAATGCATCAATTCTTCTACGGTTTTCATTATTCATTATCCAGCTTTCACATGTATTATGAGGTGGCCGAAAATACCATGGCTTGAGTCAGGCTCACTTTAGTCCTCAAAGTGACATCTTTGCTCTTCAACACTTTTAAAAGAGATCTTGTGCAGCAGATTTGCATAAGGCATAATGCATCCTTTGATTTCTTGGCTGCGGTTTCCATGAGTGTTGATAGTATATCCAAGCAAAATGAAGTCTTTGACAACTTCAACCTTTTCTTAATATATCATGATGTCATTTATTGGTCCAGTGGTGAGGATTTTTGTTTTCTTTACACTGAGGTGCAATCCATACTGAAGGCTGTAGTCTTTAATCTTCAATCCTGATATCATGTTCTTCTTCATATAATCCCGTTTATTGGATTATTTACTCAGTTTGTAGATTGAATAAGTATGATGAAAGAATACAACCCTGGCACACACTTTTCCTGATTTTAACCCATTCAATGTCACTTGGTTCTGTTCGAATAGCTGTCTATTAGTCTATGTACAGGTTCCTCATGAGCACAATTTAGTGTTCTGAAATACTCATTCTTAACAATGTTATCCACAGGTTGTCATGATCCATTGAGTTGAAAGCCTTTACATAGTCAATAAATCACAGGTAAACATCTTTCTGGCATTCTCTCCTTTCTGCCATTCTCTCCTTTCTGCCAAGATCCATGTGATGTTAGCAATGATATCTCTCATTCCACATCTTCTTCTGAATCTCACTTAAATCCCTGTCTATGTACTGTTGTAGCAGTTTTTGAACTATCTTTAGCAAACTTTTACTTGCATGTGATATTAATGATAATGTCCGATGATTTCCGCATTCTTTTGTGTCAACTCTCTTTGGAATGGGCACAACTATGGATCTCTTCCAATCACTTGGCCAAGTAGCTGAAATGGTTCAACATTGACCATTTCTTTTTGGTACAGTGACTCTGTATATTCCTTCCATCTTCTTTTGGTGCCTTCTTGCATCATTCAATATCTTGCCCATAGAATCCTTCAATATTTCAAATCAAGGCTTGCATTTTTTTCTTCAGTTCTTTCAACTTGAGAAATACTGTGCATGTACTTTCCTTTTGGCTTTCTCATTCCAGATCTTTGCACATTTCATTATAATACTTGTTTTTCTCTTCTCAAGCTGCCCTTTGAAATATTCTTCTCAGCTCTTTTACCTCCTCATTTCTTCCATTTGTTTTAGCATCTCTATGCTGGAGAACAAGTTTCAGAGCCTCTTCTGACATCCATTTTAGTCTTTTCCTTCTGTCCTGTCTTCTTAATGACCTTTGTTTCTTCCTATATGATGTTCTGATGTCATCCCACAAGTCTTCTGGTCTTCAGTAATTAGTGTCTAATGCATCAAATCTGTTCTTGAAATGATCTCTGAATTCAGGTGGGATGTGTTCAAGGTCATATTTTGGCTTTCATGGACTTGTTTTAATTTTCTTCAGCTTTAACATGAACTTGCATATGAGCAACTGATGGTCTGTTCTACAGTCTGCCCTGACTTTATTTTGGCTGATGATATGGAGCTTTTCTACTGCCTTTTCCCACAAATGCAGTCAATTTGACTTTTGTGTATTCCATCTGGTGAGGTATGTTTGTATAGCTGTCTTTTATGTTGTTTAAAAAAGGTATTTGCAGTGAAGAAGTCATTGGTTTGGCAATCATGCTATCTCCAATACTGTTTCTATCACCAAGGCCATATTTTCCAATGACTGATCTTTCCCCTTTGTTTCCAATCTTTGCATTCCAATCACCAGTATTTATCAATACCTCTTGATTGCATGTTTGATTAATTTCAGACTGAAAAGGATGGTGGAATTCTTCAATTTCCTCATCATTGGCTTTACTGGTTGGTGCATAAATTTGAATAATAGTGGTATTAATTGGTCTTGTAGGAATATGGATATTATCCCATCATAGACAGCATTATAGTTCAAGATTGATCTTGAAATGCTCTTTTGGATAATAAATACGATGCCCTTCCTCTTTGTTTTGTCCTTTATTACTCAATTTTTGTTTTGTATATTTTCACCAATCATGATTTTAGCTATGCTGTTATTTTCTTGTTCATATAGAAAAATGTCTGCAACATATACTGTTTATGATATTGGTTAATGCGTCAGACTGCAAAGCTGTTTGAACTGCAAGGCTGGCAATTCAAGCTCACCAGCTGTTCCTGGGTAACCCTATATAGAGTCACTATGGGTCGGAATCAACTCGACAGCACTTAACAACAGCAACCTGATTCTGACCAGGGTTAGTGTTGCTAGGAGTAAGGATTGGACTACTGCTTGGTGTAAGATTTGGTCTCGTTTTTAGGGTTTACAGCCAGGTTTATTCATTTGTTTGTTTATCTATGCAATAATTAATTTATTTATTATGAGCCACAAACTTTATTGCTGAACATGGTGGGTCCCTTCTAGGTAGGGATCTTGTGGTCTTTTAATTTTTTTCTAATTTAATTTTTTCTTGAAATCTGTATGATTTCCTCTTTATTTGTAAGT
>NW_006408536.1:5004267-5043729 GCF_000296735.1 Chrysochloris asiatica
TCTCACTGGGGGTCTTCCTCTTTTTCTCTGACCCTCCACCCTAGCAAACATGATATCCTTCTCAAGTGTCTGGTCCATTGATAGTGTCTCACATAAACTTTAGTCTTTCCTGGGAATTTAAATTTTTTTTCTGATTGTTTCCCTAACAGATTGAGAGATTTTTCTTAAAATTTAGTAATTCAGCCTTCCATTGCTTTAATTCTATTTATTTGCCCTTTCAGTGTATAATCTATTTCTGAAGTCATAGTGTTAACCTTGTGACTTTCTGATTTGTTTCGTGAATTCTTCTAAAATTTTATTATGTTTTCCTTGATTTCATCTGCAACTTTCTGGATCATTCTTTTAAGCCGTTTTGAAGTTGCCTTATTAGCATTCTTTAAAATTTCTTATCAGATAGTTCTGATGCCATTTCTGGTGTCATATTTTCTGACTCTATATTTTGGTCACTTACTTGCAACACTGTTTTGTTTCTTTGTGTTAGCTAAAATTGTCTGTTTTTACATTAGACGTTGCAGTGTCGTATCCTGGTGTGGTGCTGTAGGATAAACACTGTATTGCAAACCATAAAGTCAGTGGTTCAAACCCACCAACTACTCCTTGGAAACCCTATATAAAAAAAGGTCATTATGAATTGAAACCAACTTGACGACACTTAACAACAACAATAGCACTTATATTTGATTGATGACTGTATATTGGTGTGTTCTCAGGCACTTACCCCCTGTCTCCTGCTGGATTTGGTAGAGACTGAACATGTGAGCGCAGTTTTCTCTCTGTTCAGATTGTGTAGCCTAGTTCAAGGCTGGTTCATGGGCCTCCAGAAGCAGGGTGTTGTGTCTGGCACCTGACCTCAGGCGCAGCAGAGATTGCTCATGAGTGGATGCCAGTGGCCACTGGGCTGTCGAGGGTTTCCAGGAAGGCATGGGAACAAGGGAGAACTGTGCCCCCTTTGCCTCCAACCTCCAGCCACGCCTTGTGCCTGCAGGCCACTGTACTGACAGCCTCTCACAAAAACCCAAAATGGCTGTGCTACTCCATGCCACGCTCCATGCTCTCGAGCTGTTTCTGTTCTGCTTCCTCTTTCAATTGACACTCAACTCACCTCTCTGTCTTATTCCCTGATGCTCAGGGTTCCAGGATCACCATCTGTATTCGTTTCACTTGGTCTCCTGTATCTTTGTTGCACAAGGTTGGCTCAATGTGTCTGCCTACTCTGGCACCAGCCCCAGCTTGTTTGTAGTTGATTATATCTTTCATATACCCTTATTATATGAAATGTTGGCTATTTCCTTGATTCCTTCTTTAAGAATCATAATGGTCCTTTATTGCACTAGTGTCTTGTGTAAGTGCTAAATATAAAGAAAACAAAAATATTTGATTACTCTACAAATAATGGAAGAACATTTTAGATTAGAAAACTTTTCAAAAACCATTATCCAATCAAATCACTTTGATCTCTTCTTTGCTTTATTTTTTAAAATTTGACTGTAATGAATATTATCTTGTAAACAGCTACTTAAGTAAGAAACCTGTGCTAGTGACATCTGAATATTTGCTCTCCATTCTAGTCTGGGAATTTAGACTAGCCATTACTGAGCTCATCAATGGTTCTCGAATGTCAAATGCGCCCTTCCTTAATCAATAACTAAGCCTTCATTAGGCCCCATGATATGTACCTTTGCATATTCAAAACCTGTCCAGTATAGATATGAACTGGATCTTTATTGAACGAAAAGGTCGAGTCAGGCACCTCCTTGAAAATGATGCTAACTCCTTCAGATTTTCATTAGCTATTTGCTACTGCATGAAGAATGCTTATAGGGCAAAAAAGAAGAGTCTTGACCTTAATATATTATTTTATGTCCTCTGAAAATATTTAAAAATGAGCCTTAGTTACAGAAGCAAGGAACATGGCAGCCTATTGATTATGCAAATATTGTCTCTATGTTGTTAAGTACCATTGAATTGAGATACCAATGGGTTGTAGTTTGCTGATCACCTAATGAGTGGGTTAAAATATGCCCTGGCTCTGGTAGTGTAGTGGTTACGAATAAGGCTGTGAACCTCAAGGTCAGCAGTTTGAAACTACCAGCCACTCCTCAGGAGATAGATGAGGCTTTCTGGTCCCATAAAGATTTACAGCCTCAGAAACCTTGTACAGGGTCACTATGAGTCGGAACCAACTCCACGGCACATAACAACAGCAACATACATAATGTAGAGTACTGGTGTGGCACTGTAAGATAAGCACGGGACTTCTGACTGCAAGGTTGGCAGTTCAAAACCACCAGCCACTCCTTGGAAACCCCTATATAGGGTTGCTATGAGTCGGAACGGAGTCAAAGGCACTTAACAGTAACAACAACATATATGATATGGAGAGCGAGCTGGCTCTGTAGGATAAGCACTGGACTGTGTTTTTATTTACAAAATAAAGTCTCTTTCAGCAGATTTCAGCACCATATAGTAAATCTGCAAGAAGTTTGAAGAAATGTTTTAAAAAATGCATTTGCAGCTGCTACATCTTTTGTTTTGTTTGGAAAACATAATAAAGAAACTAGCCCCACCTCCTTTATTTAGGTAAACTCTTCTCTCAGTAGATGCGGTATAGTTTTTCTTAAAGGAAACCAACCAATTGAAAGATTAAACTAGTCATTACCTCATCACACTTTAAAGAAATAAATAACTCTCTTATTTAATTATTTGGATGTGTTTGTTCTTGGCTGCTAGATAAATTGTGCTGTCCTGACACAGTTCATCATCTAAAGGAAGACCCACGTGATCAGGTTTCAAGAGACTTTCTAGTTGTTTCATATGGTGAGGATAGAGCTCTATCATTAAAACAAAGTGCACTTAATTTGAAAAAAAGAGAATTGGTTAAATGGAAGGTATCAAAGTAAGAAATAGATAGTGAATTGAAGAGGAAGAGTATTTCTAAAGTGGTCTAGACAGATGGACCCTGAAATCAATCTCATCTTTTTAGACCTTGCATCCCCAAGGATTTCTGGTGATTTTCCTTCAAGACATCCCCTGATGCCTGGTAATGGGAATAGATTCACTAGGGGAAAAAAAAACCCAAAACAGAACAAAAACGGGCATGTTATCTGATCTCAGCCCAACTCCTTCTGTTCAGTTTAAGTGACCATGACAATGTGGTCCCTCGTATAGTCATTTACTAACTATCTATTGAATTGTGAAACTTGTACCAGACATAGCTAACAATGACAGTTATAAAAAGCGTGGCCCACATGTCCTCCAAGATAAGCACAGAATCATTCCAGATAACCCTTAATTCTAACATTTTAGAAGATACATACAACTGGCCAGTGAGACTGTCACTGGTGCCTGGTTCACCCAAACAGAACAGCATCTATTACATTATTGCCACTTTGCAGGATTTGGATTGCAAGTCCCTGTTCAACATCACACAGTAGCTAGATTTACACCCTTTTACAGGAGTATGCTTGATTATCATTTACATGTGGCCAATGTCCTGGTGTGGCACCGTAGGATAAGCACTTGACCTCAAAGTCTATTTGAACCACAAGGTCAGCAGTTCAAATTCACCAACTGCTCTCCGGAAACGCTATACAAGGTAGCTATGAGTTGGAAACAACTCGACTACACTTAACAACAGCAACAACAATATCCACTCAAGACAAGGATATACATTTTTAAACAACTGAATAATTCTTGTTGTTGTTGTTGTTAAGCACCGTCAAGTCAGTTCTGATCCATAGCAACCTTGTATAGGGTTTTTCAGGAGTGGCTGGTGAGCTTGAACTGCCGACCTTGCTGTTCAAACCGATTTTGCAGTCCAGTACTTAACCCATGGCACCACACCAGGTCTTTAAAAGCAAAGGTATTGGTACTGCAACTGTTTTTCTAATAACTAAGAAGATATGTTATTATTGTTGTTAAGAGCTGTGGAGTCAGTTCTGATTCACAACAACCCTTTTTAGGGTTTCCGAGAAGTGACTGGTGGGTTAGAACTACCAACTTTAAAGTTAACAGCCTAGGGCTTATCTTACAGCACCACACCAGATAGTGACATCTTAATATATATTACTATTATCATGTATGCACAAATTAATATAACTGTTATTAATGCATTTCACATAAAAAGAACGTACTAATCCTGAGTGAAAACACAGATTGCTAATCTTGAGCCAGTTTAATTTAACTACAATGAAGAAACTATTTTATGCACAGTGGCAGAAGCCATGAAATTTCTCAGAAGTTTCTAAACCACTTGCTTGTGCAGATACATTATGTTTCATGGTACATTTTGAACATTAGCTTCCATGGAACAAAGTAAAAAGCAATTGTATAAGCTTTCTGTAAAAAGGTTTTAAATGGTTTCACCAGCTGTTTAAAAAACAAAAATAAATAAATAATATTTGTGACTGTTATATCACTATGATGATTTTAAAAGGCTCTTGAAAGTACTTACGCATTCGTTGCTCTTATAAAAAGCTTTTTTTTAATACTTGCATTTTGTGTCCCAAATAACTCAATGATGTATTCATTTATCTGCTCTGCAGCAATAACCATTTCTAGAACCAATATTTATTTGAAATCTTTAGAAAAATTGATCAAAAACATACTGAGGAGACAAAAACATTTGCAACCAATTGAAGGTAAATGGTTAACTTTTTACAGATTCTCCTTGAAATAACCACGAAAGAACATTATTCAACCAGAAGAAAAATGAATTTACAAGAAAAGAGTTGGAAAACAGAAGCAATGATGAAAGAGAAAGTGATTAAACCGAATCATGTTTTAAGCTAAAAACTATATTAATGAATGTTTGGCAATGTTTAAAACCTAAATTGAATGAGAAATCTAGAAAATGATAGATTGACAACAAGTAGAAGATATAAAAAGAAGCTGATCTTTATAAGATGAGGAATAAATATGGACCAACTTTAAATTTGTGAGTGAAATATAAAAATTTAATATGGATATTAAAATTTAAGTGTCTTCAGTGAACACAAAGTAATAGATAGAGTGCAGAAAAAAACAGCAAAAAACATGGTTGCTTTAATAAAATAAATATGTATTTCAGTAATAATAATAAATGTAAGTGGATTAAAATTAATTAGTAAAACTGGATCAGAGACTGGCGGTGGTGGTTATGTGCCGTGAAGTTGGTTCCGACTCATAGCGACCCTGTACAGGGTTTCCAAGGCTGTAATTCTTTACGGGAGCAGAAAGCCTCATCTTTCTCCCATGTAACAGCTGGTAGTTTTGAACTGCTGACCCTGAGGTTAGCAGCCCGATTTGTAACCACTACGTAAGTGTCATCAAGTCTGTTCTGATTCATTGAGACCCTATAAGGAAGGAGCTCTGGTAGTGTAGTGGTTACGAATCGGGCTGTGAACTGCAAGGTCAGCAGTTCGAAACTACCAGCTGTTCTGTGGGAGAAAGATGAGGCTTTCTGCTCCCATAAAGATTTACAGCCTCGGAAACCCTGTAGAGGGCTCATGGGGACTTATGTGTTTCAAATTAGAACTGTGCTCCACAGGCCTTTTTTCATGGCAGATTTTTCCGAAGTAGATAGCCAAGCCTTTCTAGTTATAGTACAGACTGCTTCTCAGCAGTTAAAATGAAAACGCAAGTTATAGAATATTCATACAAAGCACTTTGATTCATGATTATTGTTGTTGTTGTTAAGTGCCGTTGAGTTGGTTCCGACCCATAGCAACCCTGTACGAGGTTTCTGAGGCTGTAAATCTTTACAGGAGCAGAAAGCCTCATCTTTCTCCCACGGAGTGGCTGGTAGTTTCAAACTGCTGACCTTAAGGTTCACAGCCCGATTTGTAACCACTACGCTACCAGAGCTCCTTTCATGATTATTAGAGCACACTAAATATAATTATATAAACAAAGAGTGGAAGATAATGTTTGATGAATTTTATAACCTACCCACTGGAATTGAAAGAGTGTTGTTGTTGTTATAAGTGTAATTAAGTCAGCATTTGTTGTTGTTGTTGTTAAGTGCCATCAAGTCGATTCCAACTCATAGAGACCCTGTATAGAGTTTCTGAGGAGCGGATGGTGAGCTTGAGATGCCGGACGTGTGGTTCAAGCTGACCTTGAAGTCTAGTGTATTCACCCGCAGCGCCACACCATAGCCACCCTGGATCTTTATAGGGTTTCCCAGCAGCTGATGATAAGTTTGAATTGCTGACCTTGGGGTTAGCAGTCCACTGCTTACCCTGTAGTGCCACACCAGGACTTCTGAAAGGGTGTAGGAAGAAAAGAGAGAGAGGAAGAGAAAGAAAGTTTAAAACAAAATCTGTGTGGTGGGGCCTTGTGTTTCTCATATTATTACTTTATATTTTCTGTATCATTAATACTTACTAAAACATATTTTAAAGTACGTCATTAAGATAAAATTGTAAGAATACTGAATGCCCGTTTTATAAATGTTTACAAGACAAAGAGTGGAACTGACATCAGATCTGATTTTCAGTATGATCGATGTCTACTATTTACAGTGACTATTGCCAAACCCTAGAAACCAGAAAGTGTATTCTACCTACTTCACAAGAATATGATTAAAAGCACTTTCTAACAGAGAAAATAATTGACAAATATGAAGAAGACGTTTTCGTTTTCTCCATGATGAATTCTAGAACATCTGTATTTGTGGTGCTGTAGGATAAGCACTGGATCACAAGGTCGGTTTGAACTGCAAGGCTGGTAATTCAAACTCACCAGCTGCTCCTTGGAAAGCCTACACAGGGTCACTGTAAGTGGGAACTGACTTGTTGGCACTTAACAACAGGATAAGCATTGGATTGCACACCACAAGGTCGGCAGTTCAGACCCACCAGCTGCTCCTTGGAAACCCTATACAGGGTCACTATGAATTGAAATGGACTCGACAGCTTTTAATAACAACAACAGCAACAACATATCTCAAGGCATTTAAAAATATTGATAAAATTCAAAATAATAAAAAATGAGAGCAATTACACCCATTTTAAAGCAAAGAGAAGTGAGGTTCAGAGAAGAATTAGGAGTGTTATCTAAACTCACAGAGATGGGAAAGGGCAGTGGCAAGATTCTGACCTTTTCTAACTTTCAAACTTTATTAACTATACCTTCTCCTTTTTTTTTTTTTTTTTAAAGTTTTTACTGTGAACTGAGTGATAATTTACATGGGAGAATATTGGCTTTACAACATCATTTCACTTCAAAGATTACAATCTTCGTGTATCATCATCATTTAACAGTATTTGCTTCCATTCCCTCTGTTTGTTGTTGTTGTTGTTGTTGTTTTGGGGGGTGGATATACACAAAAACACTCCGGAATAGGTCATAATTTAAACAACCAAAGGGCACATTCTTCAAGCCTGCCTCCTGGCCGCCAGCACCCAGTCACTCTCTTTTCATGAGTCCAGAGTCCTCAGCTGCTCCCTCTCTCCAGGTACTCATCTCTGCCTGCATCTCTGGTGTCACTGCTTCTCTGGATAAAGTCCTGCACTCTGCTTGTGCTCTTCTCCCTTGATGGTCCTAGGGTCCTCTCTTTCTGGACTGTAAGATTAACTAGTCCCTTATTTTGGTACAAAACTTCTACCTTTACAGTTGTGACAATCACAATTAGTCATGATAACAGGTACTCACTATTGAATCATATGAATGTTATCTCCATCTCCTTTCACTAGATCCATCTAGACAAGATGAAAATAATTCAGTGGGGGTCCTACCTTCCCCCACACCCTCTGAAACGAAACTCCCTCTTGAAACCTTGTGAGCCAGTCACTTCGTGCCTTTATCGCCCCCTCATTTTAGATAGCCAATGTCTAAGTTGCCTGTCCCTATCTACTCTGTATATAGAGGGGATAGTATTGATACTTGATGTGAAGACTCCTTCCCTCCCTGTTGGTATTTTGAGCTACTACATTCATAAGTATAGGTCAAGTTCATTAAATTGTAGCAAATTACGTTAGTTTCCTTTATCAAAAATTGTTTCTTTTATCTTCCTCTAGTCGAGTTCTGATTATCGAGCCATCTAGGCTACTGGGTCAAATGGGTACTATCTGCAAGTTTTGAGTGTTCTTGTGTCTCTCCCCTCACTTCATATCAACTGGATGCACTATACCTTCTCTTTTGATAAAGACATCTTTTGCACACCATATGGAATATTTTTGGGAAATGGGAAAAAGTGACTATTTAATGGCCTTTTATCATATATGGAGATGGTAAAATTCTTTAGTAATTGTGTAATCAATTGTTTTCTTAGATTAAATACTTGAATCATATTTTCTAATAGAAAGTAGTGTATGAATGAAAAGGTTGCCAGATGTCTTGATCTGAGTCTCCAGGAAGGAACTCTCATGTAGAGCTGCGTGTTTCACTACAGTGATTTTTATATTTCGACGTCCTTAATTATATGTAGCCTTCTGCTAGTCACTGAAGTGGCGGTCTGTCACCCTGCTGCTTCTACTCGCTGTCTGCCTGACAGCTAGGATAGAAAAGAGCTATCGGCTCTGCCACTCTTGCTCCCAGGAGTCCACAGCTATGCCACCTAATCTGAATGTTGTGCTTCACTAACTCCTTTAGAGACTTCTCCTGCCCACTCAGCTTATGTTCTCTAACTGCGTGGCAGCTGCTTAGGAAATGGGCGATCATCAGTTCTCTACACTGGGCCCTCTAAGCAGAGCTGCTCTGCAGCAAGAATAGATTCCATGGTGGCAGACTCTTATCTTACCAAGACTTAGTCCATCTAAAGGTAAATATTAGTTTTGGATACCACTTATAGAGTTACTAAAAAACAAACAAACAAACAAAGATACATATTAGCCTGCCTGAGTTTTGCACCCCATCAAAAGACACCTCTGTATCACCATACAGTAACTACATAATAGAGTGCTTGCATAGAAGGAGTAACCCCAACATTATTCTTTCAAGGTATGGGAAATTCATTTGGGAAGAACTTGGTTTGCTTCAGTGTGAATTTTTTTAACTCCATTGTTCTTGTCATTCATCTCAGTGGCTCTCCAAACATTTATTCATAAAACATATTTCCATAATACTAATCCAAATTTTGGACTCCTGGTGTGGTGCTGTAGGATCGATCAGCTCTGGACTTTGAACCACAGGGTCGGCAGTTCAAACCCACCAGCAGCAACTTGGAAACCCTATACAGGGTCGCTGTGAGTCAGAATTGAATCAACGGCACACACAAAAAACCAAAAACAATAAAAATTTTTAGAAGACAGACCTAATGATCTGCTTCCAAAAGGTCTCAGCCTTGAAAACGCTTCGGAACACAGTTCTACTCTTGTGGCACACACGGGGTCGTCATGAGTCGGAACTGACATGACAGCAAATAACAACAACAGCTATCAGTACTTGCTTTGGAATTCATAGTTCTTCATCAAAGTAGTTTTGATTTGGTCATGATTAGTAGCAAAAAGTAACTAACCAACTGTACTAATCTTAATACTATATTCTTTCAAATTTCTTGTTGAACTGAAGTTTCTGGGAGCTGTGTTTATGGACAAAACTAAAACTCTCTGTCTTAGTTCTCTAAAGCTACTATAGAGGAAAGCACAAGTTTACTGCTGATGTTGTTAAATGCCGTGGAGTTGGTTCCGACGCATAGCAACCCTGAATAGGGTTTCTGAGGAGTGGCTGGTGAGCTTAAACCGTCAACCTTGTGATTCCAACCGACTTTACGGTCCAGTGCTTTAGCCCACAGTGCCACAGCAGGGCTGGAAGTCTGAATTCAGAGCATCAGTAAAAGGAGAAGTCTTTGTCTGTCTGTCTGTCTGTCTGTACGAAAGTCCTTGTCTCATCAGCTTCCGCTTCCTGTTTTCTTGGAGATCTCCATGTATTTCGACATACATCTTACCCTATCTCTCTGCTCTTGCTTGCTGTTTAATCGCTTTTATATCTCAAAAGGTGTCCTGCTAACATAGTGGGTTAGGCACTGGGCTGCTAGCAACAAGGACAGTAGTTCAAACCCACCAGTTGCTCCTCAGGAGAAAAATGAGACTGTCTGCTCCTATAAAGATTTACAACCTTAGAAACCCTACACAGGGTCACTGAGTCAAAACCCACTCGAAGGCACACAATAGCAGTGTTCCCAAAAAGATGGATTTGAGATACCCCATACATGCATCCTGTCTTGTTAATATAACAAAATCCATTGCCAAATGGGATTGTACTCACAGGTATAGAAGTTAGAATGAATTGAATGGGGGGTGGGGGGGAAAAGGACACAATTCCATCTATAACACTCCCTCAAAATACCATATCGATATTTTGTAAAATGTATATTTGGATTGTCTAGGAATAGATACATATATGTTTTATTATCTTATAAAATACACTAATGGTAAATCTATATGCAGAGAGATTTGACTTTTGCTTTGAATGACTAGCTTTTGCATTACAGTAGTTTAAGATCATTTAAATATTTCAGAATGATTGATTATTTATAGTGGTGGAAAAGACTAACCTATAGTGGGATGCGAATAGTTTGTCATCTTGTTCTCCCATATCTCTAAAATAAATTTACAAGATTACTTGAATTAGTTTTTCTTTGCACTTTAATTTGAAATGCAATTTTTACAGTTTCCAAAAATGTATATGACTGTATCATCAGTTTATGGATTCTAACTATGTGTGGAAGTTAAAGTGAAGACAGCTTTTATATGGATAGATAAAATAGCAAGATTCCTTTATTTTCAGGCTCATTTTATTAATATTCAATTCCATGTAATTTTAAAGTAAGGTAAATGCAAAAGTATTAAGGCTTTACTATGGTTCACAAGAATAGAAATATATAATGTGTGGATAGTGCTGTATTTTTAACGTTTCAGAGGTGGAAGGTGTTGAAAACCGGGGGAATAGGAAATCAATTCAGAACACAGCAAACCTCTTCATTCCTTATTCCATATAGTAATATGGATTTTTATCTCTAAGAATCATACTGGAAGATTATATGGGAATAACTGAGTACCCCATCAACAGAAGACAGGGGCCATCCCTGGAGTCCCAGAAACTTACTCTGCCTCTGATACTAAACTAGGAACCCACAGGGCTCGCTCTGAGTCCCCTGGCAAGAACCTCTTCATCACACTCTCCCCTCACTTTATAGCTTGACTATGGTGCTGTAGGATATGCCCTGGACTGCTATCCGCAAGGTTGGCAATTCAAACCCATCAGCCACTCCTTAGAAACTCTATACTGGGTGGCAGTAAGTCAGAACTGACTCAACGACATTTAACAACAACAACATAAGGAGGCCCGGTGGCACCTTGGTTAAAGCCCTCAACTGTTTGCTAAAAGGTAGAACTTCAAACCCACCAACTACTCCGTAGGAGATAGATTTTGCCATCTGCTTCCATAAAGATTGTTTCCATGGTTGTTAAGTGCCTTTGAGTCAGTTCTGACTTACAGCGACCCTGCAAAGGGTTTCTGAGGAGCAGCTGGTGAGTTTGAATTGCCAACCTTGCTGTTTAAATCAACCTTGCAGTCAAGTGCTTATCCTACAGCACCACACCAGGACTCCTCCATAAAGGTTGGAAAACCTATGGGTCTGCTCTATCAGGGGTTCAACACTCTTGGATTTCTTCCTGTCTAAATCTGCTGCTTCATCTCATCTTTTAGCTTCCTTGATGATCTAATAGGCATTTCAAACTTAATATTTCTAAAAGGAAACTTTTGGTTACTGCTGATCAAATCTCTTTAATCCATGCTATTTGCCATCTGAATAAATGACACTTATTTTAGGGGAATAATTTTTTTGTTTGTTTGTTTTTACACTTCTTACTCATATTTTGGAGTCCTGGTGTGGGGCTGTGGGTTAATGCGCCAGACGGCAAAGCTGTTTGAACTGCAAGGTCAGTGGTTCAAGCTCACCCGAGGCTCCTCGGAAATCCTATACAGGGTCGTTATGGGTCGGAACCGACTCGATGGCACTTCACAACAGCAACAACTCACATTTTACATCTAATCCAGAAGTAAATCCAGTCAACTGTAATTTTGAAATATACCCAGGATTTGACCACATAGTGTTACCTTCATTGCACAAAGCCACTTGCATCTCTTCCTTGGACTACAATTAAAAAATCAGTTGCAGTTGAATGGATTCCAACTCCCGTGATCCCATACGTGTCAGAGTAGAACTGGTATCCATAGAGTTTTCTATGGCTGCATCCTGCTGGGTGGTAGCAAAGCATGGTGACCATTTGCACCACCCAAGGACACTACAGTTTTTGTTAAGTTGTTAAGGGTTGTAGAGTTGAATCCAACTTGTATAGGGTTTCCGAGGAATGGCTGGTGCATTTGAACCACTGACCTGGTTAACAGTTCCATGTTTATCGTATAGCACCACAGCACAACTAAAGCATCGTAACTAATCTCCCTGTTTCTATTTTTGACAGCTTTATAAAAGTATATTTTATATATCCAAAAAACTATAAAATTTCAAGTGTACAATTCAATAGCATTCGTAACTTTGCTAAGTAGTGCAGACATCAGCATAAATCAATTTTAGAACATAGTCATTCCCCAAATAAGATGTCTCGTACTCCTTTACAGTTATTCTTCATTTCTATCTCCAGAAAACAAATTAGCAACCGCTAATTTATTTTCTGTTTCTCCAGATTTGCCTTCTCTGGATATTTCACGTATAGGGAATCGTGCAATATTTAGTCTCTTATGCCTGGTTTCTTTCACTTAACATAGCATATTTGAGGTGAATCCCTGATGCATCCTGTGTCAATAGTTCATTGTTTTCTATTACTGAGCAATATCCCATTGTGTGGATACACTATATTTTGTCTATCCATTTTCAAGTTGATGATCACCTCAATTGTTTCAAGGTTTTTACTATTATGAATAATATTTATTTTGGGGCGTGAGTAGAAGTGAGGGTGAGGTTAGAACTATGGCTAGGTCTAGAACTTCATTTAGTGTTAGGGTTAGGGTTAGGAATAGGGTTAGTGTTGGGAATAGGGTTAGGAATAGAGGTTGGACTGGACTGGTCTACGGATAAGGCTTATTCTGGTTTTTAGGGTTATGGTTAGGTTTATTTATTTATTTATTTTGAAATCTACTTGATTTCTTCTTCATTTGAAGTTCTACAACTACATTTTTTTTCTTTTTACTATATATATATATGTATATATTTGTTGTTGCAACTATATCTCTGTTTGCCTATTTGCAGTCTTCTAGGTCTGTTTTGGAGTCCTGGTGAGGCGCTGTGGGTTAATGCGCCAGACTGCAAAGCCGTTTGAACTGCAAGGTCGGCGGTTCAAACTCACCAGCTGCTCCTTGGAAAACCTACACAGGGTCACTATGGGTTGTAATCGACTTGAGGGCACTCAGCAACAACAACAACCACAAAGTCTACTTTATTCAGGATTGGAGGAAGACTCATTATCAACTTGCGATATGCAGATGATACAACCTTGCTTACTGAAAGTGAAGAGGACTTAAAACATTTACTGATGAAGATCAAAGAGCACAGCCTTTGATATGGATTACATCTCAATGTCAAGAAAACAAAAATCCTCACCACTGGACCAATAAACAACATTCTTACCAACGGAAAAAAGATTGACGTTGTCAAGGACTTCATTCTTCTTGGATCAACTATCAACACTCGCGGAAGCAGCAATCAAGAAATCAAACAATGTATTGCATTAGGCAAATGTGCTGCACGAGACCTTTTTAAAGTGTTGAAGAGCAAAGATGTCACCTTGAGGACTAACCCAAGCCATGGTATTTTCAATAACTTCATATGCATTCAAAAGCTGGACAGTGAATAAGGAAGATCGTAGAAGAATTGATGCTTTTGAGTTATGGTGTTGGAGGAGAATATTGAAAGTGCCACGGGCTGCCAAAAGAACCAATAGATCCATTTTGGAAGAAGTGCAGCTAGAGTGCTCCTTGGAGGCCAAGATGGCCAAACTTTGTCGCTGGAGAAGGATATCATGTTTGGTAAGGTGGAGGGTCAGAGAAAAAGAGGAAGATCCCTAGCGAGATGGATTGGCCAAGTGGCAGCATCGATGGACTCAAGCGTGGCAAGAGTAGTGAGGTTGGCCCAGGATCGGGCAGTGTTTCGTTCTGCTGTGCATAAGGTCGCTATGGGTCGGTACCGACTCGGTGGCACCTAACAACAACAACAGGTCTGTTTTACAGGACCTCAGGTAGCGTTGTTGTTGTTGTTGTTAAGTGCCATCGAGTCAATTCCGACGCATCAAGTCAATTCCAAGGAGCAGCTGGTGAGCTTGAACCACTGACCTTGCAGTTCAAACGACTTTGCAGTCTGACGCATTAGCCCACAGTGCCACACCAGTACTCCTCTGGTAGCGTAATGGTTATGAATTGGGCTGCTAATCTCACTGTTAGCAGTTCGGAACTACCCCTGTTCTGTGTGAGAAAGATGAGGCTTTCTGCTCCCGTAAAGATTTACAGCCTTGGAAACCCTGTAGAGGGTCGCTATGAGTTGGAACCGACACCACGGCCCATAACCACCACCAGCTCTGTTTGACTTTGGATACTTCTCTATCTGGGTTGTCAGGATGCTAGTCTCTGGTTGTTGTCTGCTATTGTTGGTTCTCTGTCCAAAGAACTCTCTTGAGTATTTTTTGTAAGCTTGTAGTTTAAAAAAAATTCTTTTAATTTCTATTTATCTGAAGATGACCTAATTTCACTGTCATATTTGATGGACAATTTTTGTTGTTGTTGTTATATGATTGTTGGTTAGCATTTTTTTTTTCTTTTCTTTCAGAAAAGACCATGTCATTCCATGATCTTCTTGTCTGCAGGGATTCTGCTGAGAAATCAGAGTTTAGTCTTTCTTATTACTTATCCTTTGTAGGTAACTTTTTGTTTTTCCTGAGCTGCTTTCAGGATTCTTGCATTGTATTTGGTTTTGAAAAGTTTAATTATAATATATCTTGGTGTTTTTCCTTTGGAGTTTATCCTGTTTAGAGTTTGTTCAAC
Organism: Chrysochloris asiatica; assembly: GCF_000296735.1. NCBI lineage: Eukaryota > Metazoa > Chordata > Mammalia > Afrosoricida > Chrysochloridae > Chrysochloris > Chrysochloris asiatica. The sequence goes on from NW_006408536.1 coordinate 5,019,244, forward strand.
TTCTTGAATGACAATCTTCTCATCTTTCAATAAGTTAGGGAAGTTTTCTTCAACAACTCTTGGACAATATTCTCTATGGGATTTTTTTGTCTCTTCCTTTTAATGGAATTCCAATCACATGCAAGTTATTCCTCTTGGTAGCGTCCCACATAAATCTTATACTTTATTCATATATTTTTGTTCTTTTTTCTGATTGTTCCTTTATCGGTTATTATTGACAGATTTTTCTTCAAGCTCAGTAACTTGACCTTCCATTGCTTCCGTTCTATTTCTTTGCCCTTTCAGTGTGTTATATATTTCTGAAAACTTCTGGCTTTTTCATCATTGTTTTTGTATGGTTCCAATTTTTTTTTTTTTTTCATTTATTTTACCAGTTGGTTTTCTGAATTCTTCTATAGGGTTGTCTATGTTTTCCTTGATTTCATCTGCAGTTTTCTCATTCTCTCAATCCGTTGACTGCACCTAAATAGCATTCTTTTGAATTGCATATCAAGTAGTTGTGATACCACTTTTGGTATTATATTTTATGACTATGTATTTTGATCACTTGTTTGAGGCACTCTGTCTTCTTTCTTTGTGTAAACTGAAATTGTCTGTTTTTTTCCCAAGACATTGTGGTATCATGATGACTGTATTTTGGTGTGCTCTCAGGCGCTCACCACCTGCCTCCAGGTGAATACGGTAGAGACTGACAGTCTGAATGCAAGGTTTTCTGTTCACTATTTGTGTAACATAGTTCAAAGTAGGTTCCTGTACGTCCAGAGCAGGGGCACTATGCTTGGTGCCTGATCCTAGGCAGAGCAGAAGCTGTGAAGGAAGGAGTGCCATTGGCCACTGGCTTGGTGAGGGTGGGAACTGACCATGACTCTGGCTACCAGGAAGGCATGAGAACAAAGGAGAACAGCACCCCCTTGCCACCAATCTCTAATGCATTCCTATGTCTACAGGCCCCTGTATTAACAGTTGTTTGCCAAAGCTCAAGAGTGCTGCACTGTTCCAGATCAGCCTAGTCCATCTGTTTTTCTTCTCTCTCACTACTCCTATTCCATTTATTCCTCCAGTCAGCACTCAGTCTACCTCTCAGTCCTATCTTCTGAAGCTCAGGATTCCAAGATCACCATCTTGATTTGTTTCACTCGGCCTCCTATGTCTTTGTTGCAAAGGGTCTGCTCAGTGCACCTGCCTGCTCTGCCATCTTGCCCCAGAAGTCCTGAATAATATTACAATGGCAATTCTGAATAGTGGGGCAAAACTGATGATGATTGTGTAGTTATTTTTATGACAGGTATCACTCATGGAAGCAGCAGTCAAGAAATCAAACGACGTATTGCATTAGCAAATCTGCTGCACAAGACCTTTTTGAAGTGTTGAAGAACAACGATGTCAGCTTGAAGACTAAGGTGCACCTGACCCAAGCCATGGTATTTTCAATAACCTCATATGCGTGAGAAAGCTGGATAGTGAATAAGGAAGACCGCAGAAGAATTGATGCTTTTGAGTTATGGTGTTGGAGGAGAATATTGAAAGTGCCATGGGCTGCCAAAAGAAACAACAGATCTGTGTTGGAAGAAGTGCAGCCAGAGTGCTCCTTGGAGGCCAGGATGGTCAAACTTCGTCTCTCATACTTCAAACATATTGTCAGGAGGGACCAGTCTCTGGAGAAGGATATCATATTTGGTAAGGCAGAGGGTCAGAGAAAAAGAAGTAGACCCCCAATGAGATGGATTGGCCAAGTGGCAGCATCAGTGGGCTCAAGCATGGCAATGATAGTGAAGTTGGCCCAGGATCGGACAGTGTTTCGTTCTACTGTGCATAAGGTTGCTATGAGTCGATATTGACTCGATGGCACCTAACAACAACAACAATATAGCCTATTTAAATAATCTAAAATTTACTGAAAGAAGGTTATGGTCATAAAAAAGAAGAACCACCTATCTCTACCGTTTTATCCTGGATCCAGGACATTTAAATAAAGATGATTATTTTGATCAGGGTCCTTAAAGCACTGTCTAGTATTGTGAGTATGCAGAGAGACAACAGCTGAATATTTTTTTTTCTGTTTGCCATCATTTGGAATTCACATTTTGTAGCCCATCAGAAATTAGAGGCAGACAATACCAAATACCACCATCCCATATTTCTTTCCTTTAAATCTTGAAAGGGGATTTATTTCAGGATATCTTCAATATCTGAGAAACAGAAGGAGAAGCTTGAGGAAGAAGTTCAAATTTTGTACTTCATTTTCTACTTCTTTGGATGAGATGTGGGATGTTCTCATGGTGAGCCATATAAAATAGAGTTTTTAAATCTTTAAGGTTTCTTGAGAAGGCTTAGAATGATTGCACAGTCTGAAGTGCTTTTTCAAGAATCTGCTTTGCTCATTCCACTGTGACAGTGTGTAAAATTTTTATCTGGACGGCTTGAAATAGAATTCATGTTCTCTAGTGTTGACATTGTGGAGACGCTACCCGCAAAACTGGATGGCTAATGAAGGTGAAGGAATCAAATACCACCCATCCTTGTTTTACTAGTAACATAATTTCACTTTGCAATAACTTGTAGCAGACTAAGAAGTAGAAAAAACAAAGTTGTCCTTTGGCAAGAACCAATTCTGATGGACAAGTATAAAAGAAATACACTGTTACAATACAAAATATATCAAATGCCCCTATTTTCACTTCACCATTTAGACCTCAAAATTTTATAGAATTAAAAACCTATTCCTAGAGATCATGTAGCTATTATTCAAGTTTGCTAAAAGAGAGAGAGGTGATTTTATTGTTACAAAACTTTGCATAATTTAGTGAATCATCAAGTCAAGGCTGTTGTTTTGACCAGCATCCTTAAAGTATTGCCCAGTAAGTACTCTTAGTGAGTGTGTTGGTGTGGCGCTGTAGGATAAGCACTCCGCCACAAGGTCGGTTTGAACCACAGGGTTGGTGGTTCAAACTCACTAGCTGCTCCACGGAAACCCTATACAGGGTCGCTATGGGTTGGAGCTGACTAGATGACACTTAACAACAACAACATAGTGAGTGTGCACAGAGACAAAAAGTCTAAAAAGAAATAAGAAGCATCAGATCTAGAGGAGCCAGGCCTTTATTGACTCCTTCATCTCTTTAGAAACCAGAGGTAAGTAGTATGTGAGAAATCAGTTATAGTCCTGAAAAGACTAAAATTGTACTTTTGGTTTAGCATTTCTTTATTTTACTAAATCTCTTTTTTTCATTGCTAATTTTGCATTTGAACCCTTAAGATCTATACTACATTAAGACAAAGGATGAGAAAAAAAAACTATAACTTGGATCAAAATATGGCTAGCAGATAGTGCCATGCCATATGTTTTTCACAAACTAAATTTTCTGCCTTATGACCTATAGGAGCTGTATGTGACTCTCTTTTTTCAGGCATACATTGATTACATCACAGGTATGTCACAGTTTTGAAAACACTATGAAGTGCATCTCTACTCTGTAACTTGTGGAGTCTCCAGGAGTTGGAAGTGACTCAAAGGCAACTTTGATTTATTATTTATAATGTCAGTGTTAATCATAAAAACTGCTTAGCAACAAGGGCATTGAACCTCTATCTCAGTGGTACCTAATTAGGCCCATTCAGAGAAAGCAAGAGAGTTGAACAATATACGTTAGAGGTATGGCAGAAAGTTTAGCACTGTACAGGATACAAACTCTGCCAATGGTGCCTGTAACCTGGGACTCTTTACTAATCAGTTACCTCAGCTAGTACTAGCAGAGCAGAGGGAATCCCAAAACAACATTAAGCCTTCTAAACCACACTTAGCCTACTTGGGCTGAAAAAGGAAACATCTCTCCATCGGTATCTTAAAGTTACTACTCCTGAACACTAAGAAGCACATAACATTAGTTCATAGGTTCAAAAAGGAAGAGAGAGACAGTGATACACTAGAGAGGAGAGTTAGTTAGCTTCTGTTTCTACAAGTTGACCCATTCATAATGCCCTTGAACTAGTCAGGAACCCTGGTATTACAGTGGGTTAAGTTTTGGGCTATGGGCTGAAAGGTCGGCAGCAGTTTGAATCCATCTACTGCTCTGCTGAGAGAAAGATATGAAAGGCAGTCAGCTTCCATAAAGATTTACAGTTCTACTCTCCTGGTGAGATACTGTAGGATAAGCACTAGACTGTTAACTGCAAGGTCAGTGGTTCAAACCCACCAGCTGCTCCTTGGAAACACTATACAGGGTCGCTATGAGTCAGAACCGACAACAACAACAACACTCTCTATTTACAGTTGACTCAGTATGCAAAGAGAAAAAAACAAAACAAAACAAAAAAACCTGTTCTATCAGGTTGCTATGTATTGGAATCAAGCCCATGGCAGTGGATTTAGTTTGGCTTTAGATTTTTGGTATGAACTAGTCTATACACCCAGGAAAGTTTTAGTGTATAGGAAAAGCCAATGTTATCAAACACTAGAGGCCTTCCAAAAGTTTCTGGAAAAATGACATTAAAAGATAACAGAATATTTCCCTGAATGTGTTGAAACCCCCTTGAAGTTCCCCCTGTGGAGAAGTTACCACTAACAGAAAAATATGTATGCATATATTCTCAATAATATTGAAGTAAACAAATAATATTTCCGGTGGAGTTGATTGTGAATTTTCCTTCACTCTCCAGCTCACTACTAGTAACGCTCCCAGATTACTAGCAGCAGAGTACAGGCTTACTGTAAATATGGGAGTTAAAATTCCTGAGGAAAAGGCCCAGAACAGAAGTGTTGATCACACATAAAAACTTGCTTCTCCTACATTCATACAATGATGATTGGAAAGGTGTGGATTCAATGTCATTCAATGTGGGTTAGGCCTTAGGCTGCTAACCGCCAAATCAGTGATTCAGACCCACCAGCCACTCCTCGGGAGAAAGATGAAATTGTCTGCACCTGTAAAGATTGATAGTCTTGGAAAGCCTACATCAATGAGTTTTTAGTTTGTTTTTTTTTGTTTTGTTTTTTTTTAGTTTGTGCTGCATTTAATGGTTCCATGTCTAAAGGAGGTGGAAGGATCATAATACAAGCCATTGATCTGAATACCCCTTACAAGAATATTCCGATAGTTGTAATGTGTAGTGTTTATTGAAACAAATTTCCAGTTGATGCAATCGAGATTCTCGAGTTTGGGGACATTATTTTCTAATTTTCACAAAGACACCTGCCTAGCACTGACTGTGTTTCTTCTTTACAAAGGACTAAAATGAATAGACTTGGTTTTGTGTGAATTTGTCCCTAGAGGAGGAAGCATAAATACATTTGTGTTTCATTGTGATGAGAGATTATCTCTATGTGATACAAGACATCTCTTGCTATATTACGTTCCTATTCTTCCTTGATATCAATTGGCAGTATATCTGGAACCAAGATGGCAAATTATGTGGAAATTAAATTACAAAAAATTCAGTACAGATCTAAAACAAATAACAAATAGACCCAAATTCGAAGTCTCAAAATCATTTTGTGACATGTAGACTGTTTGGTCCTCAAACTTTGCTGCTTAGTATATGTCAGAATATCTACAAAAGGGTAGATTTTCTTTTTTTAGTAAAATCTGTATAGAATTATGCGGAAGAACGCTGAATTTGAAGTCAAGTGATCTGAATTCAAATCACTTTTTCTTTCCTTATTAGCTATATTCCCTTAGGAAAGTCACTGAATGTTTCCATGCCTCAGTTTCTTCAATGGTAAAATGGAGCTGACTAATTCTATGTCTCTCATAAGACCATTTTGAAGATTAAATGAGTTAACACATTGAAAGTACATAAAATGATTCAATGTGCCGTTTATTGATCGACATATCCCATAGCTACAACTCTCTACTTTCTAATAAGACATTGACTGTTGGGAATTCAAAATACTACACAAGTCTACAAAATCCTCATTAAAAACAAAACAAAACACTGCCATGGAATGAATTCTGCTTATATGGCCCTACACAACGGAGTAGCCCCATGGGTTTCCAAGGCTATAATCTTTATAGAAGCAGACTGTCTCAGTTTCTCCTGAAGAGAAGCTGTGAGTTCAAACCACCAACCGATGGTTAGCAGCCCAGCATTTAACCTTCTTCTCCACTTTGTTGTTGTTAAGTGCTGTCAAGTCAGTTCCGACTCATAGGACTCTTAAAAATTCTTATTAGGAATTGATAGACACTTCAAAATTATACTCTGAATTCAATCATCAGACATCAAGCTTCCAAGTTGTTTTTCCAAAATTTGAAATGGGAAGAAAATAGCATCAGACTCTGTGTAGCCAAAAAGCAAGATTAGGACATCTTTTGGTAGCATAGTGGTTACGAATCAGGCTGCGAACCTTAAAGTCAGCGGTTCGAAACTACCAGCCGCTCCACGGGAGAAAGATGAGGCTTTCTACTCCCGTAAAGATTTACACCCTCAGAAACCCTGTACAGGGTAGCTATGGGTCGGAACCGACTCGACGGCACTTAACAACAACAACAACATGATAATGTAGTGAAAGAAAAAGTGAGGATCCCCAATGGGATTATCATTGCAGGTGTGTTGTTGTTGTTAAGTACCGTCCAGTAGGTTCCAACTCATAGCCACCCTGTATAGGGTTTCTTAGGAGTGGCCGGTGGATCTGAACTATCAGTCTTGTGGTTAGCAGTCCAGCACATATCCCACAGCACCACATTAGTATTTACAACACATACTGGTGGGGTGGTGCAATGCAATCCATAACAGTATATTGTACATTGTATCCATATGAAAGTGGTGGTGATATTTTTGTCAGTGTTATTTAACCCAAAGAATAAATCAACATGGGGATGTTTCCTGTGTGAGAGGGAAACTATTTGTGCATAGGTGTATATTTTGGCATTCTTCAAATCAATGTCTTTCTAGCACACTTACTGCTATTATTTTTTAACATTCTGTCAAACTATCATTACCATAGGTAGTTGTCTATCTGTTCTCTCCTACTGAACACAACTTTGAATTCATTTCCACAAAATCTTACTAAATACACAGAAAATGATTTCATACCCAATCTGACACAATTAAAACAATGATAAATATGAGTATCTCTATATAAGGCTAATTCAAACTTAGATTTAGTATATAGTATCTCTTGCTCCATCTTTTCACTTATTTTATTTTTTAAAAGTTTGTAGAATGAACACTAGGATTCAAATCCAAAAAACAGAATTTTATTCCTAGAGGAGAACACATTGAGACATCATACACCTGTTGTTGCTGTTAGGTGCCATCGAGTCAGTACCGACCCATAGCGACCTTCTGTAACACAGCAGAACGAAACACTGCCCAATCCTGGCCTAACCTCACTATTGTTGCCATGCTTGAGTCCATCGATGCTGCCACTTGGCCAATCCATCTTGTTGGGGGTCGTCTTCCTCTTTTCTCTGACTCTCCACCTTACCAAATATGATATCCTTCTCCAGCAACTGGTCCTTCCTGACAATATGTTCGAAATATGAGAGATGAAGTTTGGCCATCCTGACCTCCAAGGAGCACTCTGGCTGTACTTCTTCCAAAATGGATCTGTTGTTTCTTTTGGCAGCCCATGGCACTTTCAATATTCTCCTCCAACATCATAACTCAAATGTGTCAATTCTATAGTCTTCTGTATTTACTGTCCAGCTTTCACATGCATATGAGGTTATTGAAAATGCCATGGCTTGGATCAGGCACACCTTAGTCCTCAAGCTGACATCTTTGCTCTTCAACACTTTAAAAAAAGGTCTTGTGCAGCAGATTTGTCTAATGCAATGCCTCGTTTGATTTCTTGACTGATGCTTCCGTGAGTGTTGTTCCAAGAAGAATGAAGTCCCTGACAATGTCAATCTTTTCTCCGTTGACAAGAATGTTGTTTATTGGTCCAGTGGTGAGGACTTTTGTTTTCTTTATAATGAGATGTAATCCATACCAAAGGCTGTGCTCTTTGATCTTCATCAGTGAATATTTTAAATCCTCTTCACTTTCAGCAAGCAAGGTTGTATCATGTGCATATTGCAGGTTGTTAATGAGTCTTCCTCCAGCCCTGATGCCACGTTTTTCTTCATATAACTCAGCTTCTCAGTTTATTTGCTTAGCATACAGGTTGAATAAGTATGGTGAAAGAATACAACCTTGTCGCACACCTTTCTTAATTTTAAACCATTCAGTGTTTCCATGTTCAGTTCAAACAACTGCTTCTTGGTCCGTGTACAGATTCCTCATGAGCACAATTAAGTGTTCTAGGAAAGTCTAAACATTTGGTGTGGGTATATAAGTCTCTGTGTATGAGTGCCTGTATATATACTCAAGAATTTAGAAGAGTATTTGACTACGCAGGTGTTATACTCACATTTATGTTTCAGAGTTGTATTGTGAGTCAGATATTGCACAAGAAAAATTTTTACAGGAACAGTTTGACTTACTAATTCATTAATGTGGGCTGAAATAGAATGCTCTGGGAAAATACTTTCTATAAAACTTACATTTCTTGGTAGTCCTTGCTCACTCTTTTCTGAAGGAAGTAGTTTGAAATTATACAAAACATATGCAAATTTAGATGCAAACATAAAACATCAGCTTGTGATCATTTATTGATAATTGAATTTTATCTAAGATTGAAGACATCAGGGGATTGCCTACTGGATGAAACTTACAGTTGGTAATATTGACTGTAATTACATAATGTGATTTTTATTTGAATGGTAAAAACATGCACTATGGATATGTCAGTAACAAAGAACGCTCTTTGTAAATCCTTTTGAAGGTACTCTTTACCTTTTAGAATGATGTGAATGAAGTGTTGGAAATGTAGAAACGTGAGTTACCCAACACTCTATTTCTTATTTACCCCATGGTTGTTTTTGTACCACATACAAATAGACAAATAGCCAGCTTTGGTCCTGACTCATCTACTAAATAACTTATTGTTTCGGAAAAGTCATTTTCATCTTTGTTACACTTTTTTTTCTGAGATGTAATATTAAAGAGTGGGCTAACGGGCTGTGCTGTTTGTTCACATTTTCTCTATTGAGGCTCAGTATGGACACTTTTGCTTTTAAAATATTGCAACTTATCTTTCCCATTTCCCAATAACTTCTCTACAAAAAACAATGTTTTTTTTTTTGTTTTTAAAAAGAACATAAAATATCAGTACATGATTGAAAAAACTTGCTTTCCAACCCCCCCTCCAAAAAAAAAAAAAAAAAAAAAAACCAAACAAACACATTTTCATTAAGTTAATTCCATTTTTTGGCAACTACATGTGTTAATAGAGAAGAATTATGTTCCATATGGTTTTCTTAGCTGTACTCTTAACAGAATCCAGGCCTTTCTTTCCTGATGGTACTAGGTGGGTTCAAACCACCAACCTTTAGATTAATAAGTGAGAGTAAACTATTTGTACCACCCAGGGACATTTCTGTTTTACCAACAAGTTTTAATTTCATACTTATTATACTTGTCATGAGAAATCATTTACTTGAGATCTCAAAGGCATACAACAAATAGTCTTTAAATTGTTGAAGGCTTTTAAAAATGAAATTATATTTATTCTACATGATGAACATGATCCAAGGCATTCTATAAATGTTCTGATTCTCTGTGTTTGTTTTCATATGACAATTTTTAGTATCTTCACAACTGCATTTTATGTACTAGTCTCACTTATCATATGAAAAAGTTTAAGCAGTCTTGACTAAAACTACAGTCTTAAACCGAAGCCTGAATTCCTTTCTGTAGGCCCTTTTATGGTACCACAGCAAGAAGGCTTTATTTTGTCACTAAAACTGTGAGCTATTTCCATGAACTAAGGTTAGTACCTTTTTGTTGGTGTGCCAAGATAACACTATTTTCTTTGGAGTAGAACAATTTCACTTTCTTTTTATAACATTTTAAATAAAATGAAATGCTATGAAAAAGGGCTGCAGCTCTTTGGAATAACTGCATTGATGGCAAAGTTATTTCAAGCATCAGTCACTGTGTGCATGTTTCTCAGTCATGCAGAAAGAAAGAAAACTATGGTATCACTGATAAAAATTGGCATCTCTATCAATCTGTCAAGAGTGGCATACAAAATCCATGCACCAGAATACCTTCAAATTTGATCTCCTCAACATATAGTCATTACAGATATTGATAGAGAAAATCATGGACTTTGCAATCCAAGTTGCTGAGAGAGAACATTTTGTATTGGAAAGGAAATTCATTAGATTTTGAGGGGAAGAAATCATAAAGATGTGACTTAATTGAATGGAGGAAATAAAGAAATGAACATAGTTTGTACATTATGTCTTAGGGGGAAATTACCACAAAGTTTTAGTAGTGAAGAAAAGAGAAAACAAAGGTGAAAAACAGACATGTCATCAGAACAATGACTGCCCTAGTCCTAAAAACTTTACAAAACCAACAGTCGAGGTACAAATTGAAGGTCAGTAAAAGTTTTGTCTTTCCATGCTGTTGCTGTTAAGTGTCCTCTAGTTAGTTCCAACTCAGAGTGACCCCGTATAAAGTTTCCAAGGAGCAGCTGGTGAGTTTGAACCTCTGACCTTGCAGTTCAAACTGACCTTGCGACCCAGTGCTTATCCTACAGTACCACACCAGGACTCCTCATCCTTTAATTGTTGTTGTTAAGTGCCATCAAGTCAGTTCCGACTTACAGCAACCCATTATAGGGTTTCTGAGGAGCAGCTGGTGAATTTGAACTGCTGACCTTGCCGTTCAAACAGAGTTTGCAGTCTAGCTCATTAACCCACAGTACCACACCAGGACTCATCCTTTTCATTTGTTGTTGTTGTTGTTCAGTGCCATCGAGTCAGTCCTGACCCATAGCGACCCTGTATAGGGTTTTCGAAGAGCAGCTGATGAGCTTGAACCGCCAACCTTGCAGTTCAAACGGCTTTGCAATCTGGCGCATTAGCCCACAGCACCACACTAGGACTCCTTTCATAGATATTCTCAAAATGATTGAATCATATTGATTGTGTTTCAAATGACCATTGATACAAGTTCTTAGTAACAATAGTCAGAAGGCTCTTCATTGGTCCAAGAGGCTAGAAAAGGGAAGAAGACAAAAATGATAAGGAGCCCTGGTGGTGCTGTAGGCTAAGCACTTGACTACTAGCCAAAAGGTTGGCTAGTTCAAACCCACCAGCCAAGGGAGCAAGATGAAGCTGGCTTCTCTTATAAATGATTTATAATCTTGGAAACTCTATATAGGGTCACTATGAGTTGGAACTGACTTGATGTTTTGGCTTTTGGGGGGTTTAGACCAAGTTTTCTAGTCCTTTGTGTCGTGGTCACTTTGGCAGTTCAGTGGTCAGAAGTGTGTCAAGAACTCATTCAACATGGCATCTGAATTTATGTCAAGGTTCAAAATGGATTTAGGGCTCTGACTGCAGGCTGCAGCCTTCTGCAGATCAGCTATCTTTATGTTTCAGGCGCTAACACAATTACCATTGCCAATAATTTGAAGAAGACATTGTTGGCTGGTTGGTTGGTTGGTTGGTTGGTTGGTTGGTTGGTTGGTTGGTTGGTTTTAATGATCATGTTGTTGTTGTCAAGTGCCGTTGACCCTGTATAAGGTTTCCAAGGAATGACTGGTGGGTTTGGACTGCTGATCTTGCTGTTAATAGTCCAGTGCTTATCCTACAGCGCCACTCCAGAACTCCTTAGTGATGATAGCATTTTGAATATACTTGTAAGATGAACTACAGAAGAAATATGATAAAAACAGGAGTTATAAGAGCTTAATTTGATAGCCCTTGAGAAAGCAGAAGTTTGAGTCAAGAGTAAGTAGTAGAGATATATACTTGGCATCAAGTAGCAATTCTTTAAAAGGATAATTGGGCATTGCAGTGCAGTGAATTACTTCATATGGCTCTTATACTCATAGTTTTTCTAACTCCCACCAAACTTTTTTCCTCATGGGTCAGGGTAAGAGAAGATGAAAGAAGGTGCTGATAGAATGACATGACTCAGTTTGGAGTGATTGTAAATACAGTTAATTATGATTGTACAACCTAAGAATCTAACATGGGTATAAAATGAGCCTTCTCAGAAGCAGGAAGTGAGGAGTAGGATTTTATTACCATCCAGGAAGAAGAGCCAGGTGTGGATCCTGTCCTCTAGACCCAAAGATCCCTGCACATTGAACCCAGAGACAGAAAGCTATGACATCAGAGAATTGGCAACAGCAAGACCAAGAGACAGAGTGGTGGGCTTCACAGCCCATAAAGCAAGTCAAACTGAGTTACTTTGAGCAGGGGGCACTCATGCAGTGCGGTGGGGAACTAGGTCTGCTGAGCTATGAGACTAGAGCTGAGTGCCTTCTGGCTGAGTCCTATAAAAGAGTGGCTTGCCCTTTGACCTTTATCAACAGCCCTGCCTGAGCAGGGCAGAGGCCAGACTAAGGGGTGAAGGGCTAGAGAGAGACCTCCCGGCAGGCATGGCTGAGGAGGAGCTGTGCTGACTGGAAGAGCTGTGTCCTGAGCATTTCTGACCCTAAATTGTAACCTGTTAACTTCCCTAATAAATCCCACAACTGGGTGTGTGGTGTCTGACGTCTCTGTGGACATTGCAATGAATTATTGAACCCAGCTGCATAGAGACTGCTATGGGAGGGCTGGCTGGTATCGGATTTGGTAGAGAAGGTAGAAGCTGGAGGCATGCCTGACCTCAGACCCATGTTGTTGTTGTGAAGTGCCGTCGAGACGGTTCCGACCCATAGTGACCCTGTTTGCAGCCTCAGAAACCTTACCGGTCGTTCTACTCTTTCCTACAGGGTTGCTATGAGTCAGAAACAACTTGATGGCAGTGGGCTTGGTTTTGGTTTATATATTATATTTAGCTTAACAGAACATCTTGATATAAGTGAAGAGAACAGAAGATACTACAAGGGATATAAGATCTATGCATATATTTCATCTTGTCTGAGTATGCGGTTGATTGCTTTAGAGATACATGTGAATTTTAGTAGTCTTGACTATAGCTTTATTGCTACTATAAACTATTTTAAGATCTACTTTGAGCTATAACATTCTTCATTTATTTCATTTCAATAAGAACAGTCTCTCCTATGTTTTAACATGGTTTTTGTTTCCTCACAGTTTGTCTGATTATTGTACAATCTTAACAGTTCTTACATAAGAAGATGATATCAGGCTGCCGCATACACAAGTCATGTGGTTTCACATTGCTTTCCAGGCTCCACATGAAGCATTTGTACCAAAATATTTCTGGAAGTCATTTGAAGGAGTTCAAAATACCGCATGCTTTTTTTTTTTGAAGAAAGTGTTTCCATATGGTCCTATGATATCAAAGAAACCCAGGACATTTCAAGCATTTAATGAGAGGGGCCTAAGCATAAATATGTCAAATACGGTAAAAGAAGACCATGACGAGAATGTGGTGGTGGCATGTGTGTGCTGTCGTGTGGGTTCGGACTCATAGTAACCCACACGATTTTACAGGAGCAGAAAGACTCATCTATCTCACACAGAGCAGCTGGTGGATGCAAACTGCTGACCTTCAGTTAGCGGCCCAACTTGTAACCCACTCCGCCACCAGAGCTCCTCTGACAAGAGTCTAGATAAAATGAAATGTATTTTCAGGAACAATGGTCTTAATCTGTCACCATTTCTGAAGCATGTGTCTCTTCCTTCATTCTCTCCCTTCAGCCCTTCCCCGCCCCATGGGACTTTGGGAGGCTCCCAACTCACCTTCCAGGTATGAACAACCAACACTACCCAATCCATACCCCTTTGTGTCTTACTCCCTTTGTTATGCCATCTGAGAAATTTCTCTGTTCATTGGAGTAAAGGGAGTAAGGGTGGATCATCCAATAACCTTCTTGTCTGCCAATTCTCAAAGGATATTTTTATGCTTAATTAAAACATTCTATATGTGTAATTGACCTTAATATGAAATTGGAAGTTTCAGGCAGCCTGGAGAAAAAATATATATATTAGAGTCCTGGTATGGTGCTGCAGGTTAATGTGCTGGACTGTAAGGTCAGTCTGAACCACAAGGTTGGCGCTTCAACCTCACCAGCCTCTCCTTGGAAATCCTTTAGAAGGTTGCTATAAGTCAGAACCAACTTGACAGCACTGAATAACAGCAACAGAAGGAGCTCTGGTAGTGTAGTGGTTACGAATCGGGCTGCGAACTGCAAGGTCAGCAGTTCGAAACTACCAGCAGTTCCACAGTAGAAAGATGAGGCTTTTTGCTCCCATAAAGATTTACAGCCTCAGAAACCCTGTACAGGGTCGCTTTGAGTTGGAACCGACTCCAAGGCACATAACCACCACCACCACCATATATTAATGATAATGGTATCCTTAAAATCTATATACTTACTTCCTTGCCTCTACAAATGAATAGCTTTGAAGAGATAAATAGAAATAAAACAGATGGTGATGTTTACTAATCTCTATTACTTCCTTATTCAAAATTTGTACATAATGAAAATAATGGGGATAAACAAGCTTACTGTCAGTAATATAAAATTCTACCTTTAGATTATAATTATTTGAGGCTGGATTTTTTTCTTTCTTTTATTTTAAGGTATGAATGGTAAAGTTCATGACTTTTTGAGCTCCATAAAACTTATCATGATATTTCACATAGTAAACACCTCTAGTAAAAAATAATAATGCTAATAAGAAAAATGATTACAAGTTTTGCAAAAGACCTCTTTGGAGTTTAAAAAGCAGAAATGTCACTTTGATGACTAAGGTGCTCCTGACCAAAGTCAGGTATTTTAATTGCCTCATTTACATATGAAAGTTGGACCTAAAAAAGGAAGACAGAAGAATTGGTAAATTTGAAATGTGTTGGTGAAGAATATTGAATATACACCCTGGACTGCCAGAAGAACAACGAACAAATCAGTCTTAGAAAACATCCCCCCAGGATGCTTTTCAGATGTGAGGATATCAAGACCAAGTTGCTTACTGTAGACACACGATCAGGAAATACCAGTCACTGGGAAAAGACATGTATGGTTAGAGTAAACCCTCAATGAGATGGATTGACACTCTAGCCTCAGCAATGGGCTCAAATCTGTGACCACTCATGAAGGTGGTACAGGACTTTCCTTCTGTTATATCTAACGTCAGCCTGAGTTGACACTAATATAACATAGCTATTGAAGGGACAAAGTCCTGGTGTGATGCTGTGGATTCATGCGCTGGACAGCAAGATTGGTTTGAACCGCAGGGTCAGAAGTTCAAGCTCACCATCCGGTCCTCAGAAACCCTATACAAAGTCGGAAACCCTATACAAAGTCAGAAACGACTCAACGGCACTTAACACTAACAACATTGAAGGGAAAGTGACAAAGGAATGCAAAATAGCTGAAAGAGGTTCATTTTAAAGGACATCTCTATCTATAGCAAAAAGAAAAGGTATTTTGAAAATAGCTTGGTGATTCTCAAGATTTATTTATCCTTAAGTGATTCCTGAAAATCATGTGCCTGGATTTTGGGGAGAAATGGATTTTACAAGGAGACACTGAAACAGTGTTTTTCATGTGACTTATCTGTGAGCTGTTGACAAGCCACCAGGACATGTCTGCAAACATTGTGACAAAGGAGTGTTTCATGGTGAGCATCAATAGATTTTTTTTTTTTCAGCATGCCAGTGTAGCGTTGGAGTGATGAGACATCTGGGGACTGCTGCACGAGAAGGTGGCACAGGAAGTCATTTCACTTGCCTCTCCTCATGGCACGTCTTTCACTGTCTCTTGCACCAAAAGGAGACAGAGAGAAAGACTAGGAAAAATAAAGTACCTCAGAGTTGGAAAACATTTTCAAAAGCATCATTGAAGTACTTTTTATGGAAGCCAGAACAATGTAGGCAGTTACTCAGGTGGGGGAAGTAGATGTCTCAGAATTGTGACGACACACTATTATTTATTTATCAGCAATTTGAGAGTGCCATTGTGGCTTAAGTGTGTCATATACATACAGTGATCTCCAACAGAACTTTCCTGACTGATGCAAATTTTCATTGTCAATATGGTAGACGCTGGAGTCCTGTTGTGGCACTGTAGGATAAACACTGGCCGTAAGGTCGGTTTGAACCACAAGGTTGGTAGTTCAAACTCACCAACTGCTCCTCGGAAACCCTATACAGCGTCGCTATGGGTCAGAACCGACCCGATGGCACTTAACAACAACAACAACAATGAGGAGTAGGAAGGACAAGGAAAGGGGAGCTTTCAGTTAGAGGGCATTGAGCTTATGTTTTATGGGGGCGGAATATTTTGGAAAAGAATAGCGATCATGGTGGTCCAACATGAAAAATATAATCCATGTCATTGAATTAGCAATGTGGAAGTTGTTGTGCTGCCTAATGTTCTGGTGTGTTTGGTATAATGTTTCACCACAATAAGAAAGAAAAAAGAAAAGGAATGGGACTGAGGTGCATATGGACCTACACAGTTACCTCTTTGGAGGTAGGGGCTTGTGTTTGATGACAAAATGTGTACCTTTGACCAAGGCTTTGCAGGACTTGATAGATTGTGAAAATCTCCAGCTCTAGGTTACTCCAGTGAAGTAGCTTTCAAGTAAAGAAAACCCTGTTTTCCAAAAGAAACCTTTATCAAGAGTGGTCAGACAGAGGTCACAAAGAACAAGAAACATCAAATTAAATCTCCTTCATTTCATGACAGCTCATTAGGCTAGTCGAGCAGGACACTGTGTATAGCTGAACATTGGCAAAGCGTGTGACATTTTATCCTATGATATTTTAATGAAAAACAGTGGACACATGCTCTGGATAAGAGTTCAATTAAGCACAATTATACGTGACTGCACACAGAGGAAAAGACTCTGCCCTGCGTAATATTGTCAGTCACTGCTGTCAAGTTCTGGAAGGCATGATTATCCAAATTATAGACTCAAAAGTGGAAAGAACACATTGGATAGATGACAGTATCTGGATTCAAAAAAGATGGCAATAGGTTGGAACAGTGAGTGAGATCTATCACTGGGAAGTTTGTGAGAAAATATTTGGAAGACTTGCATATGTATTCCCAAAGTATAATATCCATTGTTGTCATGTTGTTAAGTGCTGTGGAGTCGGTTCTGACTCACAGTGACCCTGTATAGGGTTTCCAAGGAGCAGTTGGTGAGTTTAAACTGCAGACCTTCTGGTTCAAACTGACCTTGTGGTTGAGTGCTTTTTCCCACAGTGCCATACCAGGACTCTGACTCACAGCACCTCTGTATAGGGTTTCTGAGGAGCTACTGGGGGGCTTGACTCGCTGACCTTGTGGTTACCAGAGCTGTTCCTATGCATCCCACCAGAACTCCAATGCCCATAACTACCCAGGTGGAAACACATGGTTACTTAAATATATGCTGTGTGTATTCAATGTGTTCCAGACATAACATTGAACATTTGATTGTATTATCTAATTTTATTTTATAACCACATTGTTAGGGAGACATGTGAATATTTTCTTTGAGAATGCATTAATTGAAGTTTAGAAAACTTATTTTGAGCAGGCCTGAGCTTGGGTCCTGATGTGATAAGGCAGGATCAGCACTGGATTGCTAACCAAAAGGTCAGCGGTTCAAACTCACCAACTGCTCCTCAAAAACCCTGTACAAGGTTGATGTGAGTTGGAATTGACTTGACTGCACTTAACAACAACAACAATACTAAAAGAGCACACATGAAATGGTGGATGAGTTTGCAGTTTGGGAGTTGCACATACTCATGTAGAATGGGTTCAAATTTTAGACTTATTAAACTCAAAATATGGCTGGTAAAATACATGCAAAAAACAAAAACAAACTAATGTGCAAGTCTTAATTCCTCATAAACAGTGTCTAGAATGTCAAAGGTGAGAAACCTACTCTGTTTTACTGCTGAGACCCAGAGCATGAACTTCAAATCTCAACTCTATAATTTTGAATAAATATAGACAAGCTAGAGTCCTGGTGTGGGCCTGCAGGTTAAAGCTCTGGACTGCAAAGTTGGTTTGAACCACAGAGTCAGCAGTGCAAGTTCACCAGCCGCACCTTGGAAACCCTATATAGGATCGCTCCGAGTCAGAACCAACTCAACAGCATTTCACAACAACAACAACAACAAGAGCCTAGTCAAGGTCCCTAGGTTTGCACTTGACTGCTAATGTAAAGATTGGTAGTTTGTCCCCATCCAGAAGTCTGAAATCATTCCTGGCAATCAGCTTCCAGGAACACTCTATGGTGGTGGTTATCTGCTTTCCAGCTGGTTCTGGTCCACAGCAACCCTGTATAGGGTTTCTGAGGCTGAAAACCTCATCTTTTTCCTAAAGAGCAGCTGGTGGATTTGAACTGCTGACCTTGTGGTTAGCAGTCCAACACATAACCCACTATGCTACCTGGGCTCCTTAGAAAAGTCTGTAGAGTGATTCTGCTCTGAAACACAAGGGGTCACAATGAGTGTGAATCACCTAATAACAACTAATAATAATAGAGCCATTACTGTTGTGAGAAAGTTCAGTATTACCCCAAAAGAGGAATAAGGAATGTATTTATTTGTAAATTGCTGAAGAAAAGACACATAAGTTTCCTTACATCTACAAATATTAAAAAGATTAACCTAGTGAAAGATGAATCAGACTTGCAAATGAGGGAACTAGAACACTGGGTAGAAGTTATTATGAGAAGGATTTTTTTTCTATATTAGGGAATGTATTTAGAAATATTTATTACTTAATTTAATAGTATGATGATTTTTAAATTTCTGACTCAACAGAATAAGTTATAGTTATAAGTGGCTTAATTCATAGTAAAAAATTAAATCTCAACTACTACAAGCAAAATCTATTTCCTTCCATGTAACACTAAATGTCAGCTCTTTTACAAAGGTGAATGGTTTTTCTTATTGGAGTTATAGCTTAATTTTCCAGCATTTAGTGATTTCAAAGGGTCTATGGCCCTGGTGTAATGCTGTAGGATAAAGTACTGGAATGTAAGGTGGGTTTGAACTCCAAGGTGGCCGTTTCAAACTCACCTGCCTCTCCTCTGAAACCCCTATACAGCTTTGCCATGAGTCAGAACCGACTTGACCACCCTTAACAATAAGAATGGTGCTGTAGGATAAGCACTAGATTGCAAGGTCGATTTGAACCTCGAAAGCCCTATACAGGATCACTATGAACGGAACCAATTCCATGGCACTTAACAGCAATGATCTATCTTGTTAGGTGCCGTCAAGTCGGTTCTGACTCATAGCGACTTTGTATAGGGTTCCAGAGACTCAAAATCTTTACAGGAGCAAAAAAATCTCATCTTTCTCCCATGGAGCAGCTGGTGGGTTCGAACAACCAACCTTGTGCTTTCTAGTCCAGTGCTTATCCTACAGAACCACAGCGCTTTCTATACAGAACTGCCCGGATAAATATAAATTCCTTTAATACTAATTTTTTATCACATTCCCTCTTTAAAGTCTCTGGCCGTTAGTTTTATTGCTACAATATTTTAAATATTTGAAAGATTGGATAGAATTGACTTAATTTTGTTTGGAATTATGTAACTAAAATATGTATCATTTAAGTCAGATACTAGAGTCCTGGTATTGTTCTGTAGGATAAGCACTGGACTGCTAACTGTATGGTCTGAGGTTCAAACCCACTAGCTGTTCCCTGGAAACCCTATATTGACTGGTTATGAGTATGAATCCACTGGATGACACTTATCAACAACAACATTATCTATCTATCTATGGAGACTGCTTCTATTTCATGAGACATTGACATTTTCATTTAATGAGTATGTTATCAATTTAACACTGAGTCGGAACCGACTTGACAGTACTTAACAACAACAATCAATCAATCAATTAAACTGGCTCAATCTCTAAGAAGGTTTATTTGTCTTAAAGTCTTAGGCTTGAGATTTAAGGAAGACATATTTATACAGTAACCAAGTTTTAAAGGCTATGAAAATTAATTTAATTTTTTGGCTGAGCTGTTTCATTTTAACGTTTCATGGATTAGTATCAATATTTACAAACTCATTTTTCCCATAAAACTACACTCTTATACTTCTTCCTCTTTACCAGGGAGAAAACTTTAATGTATCCTCTTTATAAATATGCTCTGTAGTTACAACGTTCTGTGTTGTTTCCTTCTCTTAGAAAGTCATTATAATTGTGTCTGGAAGTGGGAGAAAAATAAACGTGGAGTGAATTCACTTTCTGTAGTTCCCAATTAGGGACTTTTTCATGACAACCCTTCTCTTTTTTTCTCACACAAGCTTCTGAAATAGTTTGGAAGTTATTGTAGGATAACAGTAATATTACATGTCAGTATGCTCATTAAACTGAAGTAGTTGTGCTCGTAGTAGACTAATTGTAAGGAAATCATCTTCATCAATTTGCGTTTACATTTTGTGCTGTAACTGCAAAAGTAGAGAGAATGAACGATAAAGAATGGGATTCAGATAGAATACACGATAGAATACACCTTGTATGTAGAATTGTATGGAGATTAAAATGCAGTGAAAATACAAATCATATATAGAATCATTTTTAAAATATATAGATAGCATATGGATTATTTACTGTCACATAGGGAGAGCCTCAATGAGCTGGACTGATGCATTGATTGTCACAATGAGCTCAAACACAGCCATGGTTCTGAGGATGACACAGGCAGGACCAGGCAGTGGTTTCTTCTGTTACTATGAAACAGAGCAAAGGATTAGTGTAAAATGTCAAAATATGTATACATATGTAATCTGTCAGATATCTACTGTGACAGGAATTCATAGTAAGATATAGACTTTAATAAGTCATGAAACCAGTTATTTTTTGAAGTCCCTTTTAATTCTGTGATTCCATGATTGATAGCTTTTACTTAGAGTTTAATTCAGCAGACTTACTTCACAGAACATGATGTCAGGAAAAAAAAAAAAAAAAAAGCAAGGCCTTCTTTGATTGGCTAAACATACAGAAAGTTCGTGTTTATTCAAGAAAGCACAATTTAGAGGGGAATTAATAAAGCATGATGAATTCCATGGAATAATTGCAACGAAAAGAGACTTTTAATATGATTTCATTTGCAGGGAGGTTAAGAACATAGAGATGTTTAAATTAAGACGGAAAATGTCTAGTTCCTGTGTTGATGTGTGTGTCTATGGAGCGGTGTGTATTTAGAGCTAGGCAGGTGTGTGGGACATTCTTTGTTTTCAGTTATTAGAAAGGAATATTAAATGCATTCGGGGAAAACAGCTGGGAGGAATAGGGGTCAAGACAATTCAACTAATAAGATCATTTTTGCACAGGATAACGAACATTTTTGGAGCAATTAGAGCGATCTTTAATGAAATGGGTTTTCTTGTGAAGAAATAAGCTTCTTAACACTGCCTTTGCTACTAATGGAAGCAAGCAGAGATTAACTCTAAAGAATTATTAAAGAACTTAGCAACCCTCTGTACAGCGTAACAGGAAGTGCCTGGTCCTGTACCCTCCTCACAATTGTTGCTGTCGCTCTGCCAAGTCATCTAGATGATGGACTTCCTTTCTGCTTACTCTCCACATTACCAAACATGAGGTCCTTCTCTAGGGACCGGTTCTTCCTGACAGCATGTCCAATGTACGAGAGACGAAGTCTCATCATCATCACTTCCAAGGAAGAATCCGGCTATACTTCTTCCAAAAAAGATTTATTCATTCTTCTGGTAGTCCATGGTACTTTTAATATTCTTTTCCAACACTAATTCAAATGCATTAATTCTTCTCCAGTCTCTCTTATACATTGTCCAGTTTTCACATGCATATGAGATACTTGAAAACACCCTGGGTCAGGTGTACCTTAATCCTGAAAATGCCATCTTTGCTCTTGAACACTTTAAAGAGGTCTTTTGAAGCACGTTTGCCTAATGCAATATGTCACTTTCTTCCTTTTTTAAAAAAGCGTTTATTGTGAATTGAATAATGGTTTACATGGGAGAACATTGGTTTTGCACTCATCCTATCGTGTTTTGTTTCATTGCAATGATTCAATCCCCTCCATGCATTATCATTTAACAGTATTTGTTTCTATTCACTATGGATTTTTTTTTTATGTACACAAAAATACCACTTAGGAATATATCATCATTTAAACAACCAAAGGGCACATTCTGCAAGCCGGCCTCTTGGCCGCCAGCACACAGTCTTTCTTTCCATGAGTCTAGAGGCCTCTACTGCTCTATCTTTCCATGCCATCACCTCTGCCTCCATCTCTGGTGTCTCTGCTTCTCTGGAGAGGGTCCCACACTCCACTCATGCTCTTCTTCCTTGATGGTCCTCAGGCCCTCTGTTCCTGGAATACAAGATCAACTAATCCTCTTGTTTTGTAACAAAACTTTTACCTTAACAGTTGTGACAGTTGCAATTAGTCATGATAACAATTACTCATTATTGAATCATAAGAATCTTATCCCCATCACCTTTCACCAGAATGGTCTAGACAAGATGAAAACTATTCTGTGGGGATTCTACCTTCCCCCACACACTCTGAAACTAAACTCCCTCTTGAAAATTTGTAAGCCAGCCACTTCGTGTCTTTATAGTCCTCCTCCCATTTTAGGTAGCCAATGTCTAAGTTGTCTGTCCCTATCAACCCTGTATAATGAAGAGATTGGCTTGCTCCTTGATGTGAAGACTCCTTCCTTCTCGGCTGGTATTTTGAACTATTATATCTATAAGTATAGGTTAAGTTCATCAAATTGTAGCAATTTACACTTGCTTCCTTTATTAAATTTCTTTATCTTCCTTTAGTCAAACTCTGGTCATCAAGCCATCGAAGTTAGGTCAAATGGGTACTAACTGCAAGTTTAGGCATTCTTGTGTGTCTCCCTCCACTTCAAATCATCTGGATGTTTCACTCTCAGCTCTAGCCCTCCGTGGTTAGGTCATTGTCCATGGGCTCAGGAGTTCCCAAGTTTCCCCAAACTTCGGACTCTTGCCCTTCTTCTTTCTCTCATCTCGTGTCATTTTATTTCTAGACTGCTGCTTTCTTGAGTATTGGTTATGATCTTTGACTACTTCAATCTTTTTTTGGTCGAGGTGTGAGGATTTTTGTTTTCTTTACATTCTTTACATTGAGGTGCAATCCATACAGAAGGCTGTATGCTTTGATCTTCATCAGTAAGTATTTCAAGTCCTCTTCCTTTCCAGCAAACAAAGTTGTGCCATCTGCATATCATAGGTTATTAATTAGTCTTCCTACAATCCTGATGCCACATTCTTCATATAATTCAACTTCTTAGATTATTTGCTCAGCATAAAGATTGAATAAGCATGCTAAAAGTAGACAATCATTTTCTGATCTTAAACCATGCAGTATGCCATTGTTCTATTCCAGTGATTGCCTCTTGGAACTCATGAGCACAATCACATGTTCTGGAATTCCCATTCTTCACAATGCTATCCATAGTTTGCTATAATCCACATAGTCGAATGCCTTTTCATAGTCAAGAAAGTAGAAGTCAATATCTTTCAGATATTCTCTGCTTTCATCCCTATTCCATCTGACATCAGCAATGATATCCCTTATTATGTGTCTTCTTCTGAATCTGGCTTAAATTTCTGACAACTCCCTGTCTATGTACTCCTGCAATTGTTTTTGAATTATCTTCAGGAAGATTTTACTTGTATGTGATATTAATGACATTGTTCAATGATTTCTGCATTTCCTTGGTCCACCTTTCTTTGCAATGGGCACAGATACGTTTTTCTTCCAAATTTCTTGACATACATGATTGAGAACTGCTTCAGTTTGTTGAAACATTTCTATTTGTATTTCATTAATTCCTAGAGCCTTTTTTTTTTTGCCAGTGCAGCTTGAACTTTTTTCAATACCATTGGTTCTTGATCCTATGGTACCTCTTGAACTGGCTGAACACTTTGGTACAATGACTATGTATTCCTTCCATCTTTTTTTTATGCTTTCTCTATCATTCAGCATTTGCCCACAGAATCCTTCAATATTACAACCTGAGGCTTGGGTTTTTTCTTCAGTTCTTTCAGCTTGATAAATGCAGACTGTGTTTTGGTTTTCTAACTCCAGGTCTTTGCATATTTTATTGTAATACTTTATTTTGTCTTCTTGAGTTGCCTCTTGAAAAATTCTGTTCAGTTCTTTTAATTCATCATTTCACCTAGTTGCTTTTGCTTCTTTACATTTAATTTCTTTACATTACATTTAAGTTTCAGAATCTTTTCTGACATCCATTTTGGTCTTGTCTTGCTTTCCTGTCTTTTTAATGACCTTTTGCTTTTTTCATGTATATTTTTGATGTCATTCCACAAATCCTCTGGTCTTCAATTATTGAGCTCTGGTAGCATAGTGGTTTCGAATCGGGCTGTGAACTGCAAGGTCAGCAGTTCAAAATTACTGGCTGCTCCGCGAGAGAAAGATGAGGCTTTCTGCTCCCGTAAAGATTTACAGCCTCGGAAACCCTGTACAGGGTCGCTATGAGTCAGAACTGACTCCATGGAATATAA
>NW_006408536.1:5044614-5057019 GCF_000296735.1 Chrysochloris asiatica
GGGGGGCAATGAATGTGATGCCAGTCCTCTTCAATTTGCTGTTCCCAGCATAGTTAACCATAAGATTGTCTGATTTTAAATGGCCAATACCAGTCCATTTCAGTTCATAAATGCCTAGGATATTTATCTTTGACATTCCATTTTGTTTTTGATGACTTTCAACTTGCATAGATTCTTACTTCGTACATTCCTTGTTTTGATTATTAATGGATGTTTGCAGCTGTTTCTTCCCATTTTGAGCTATGCCACAACAGCAAATAAGAGTCCTGAGAGCTTTTCTCCATTTATGTCATTAAGATCAACTCACTTTGTGGAGGCAGTTCTTCCCCAGTCATATTTTGAGTGCTTTCCAATCTGAGGGCCTCATCTTCTGGCTCTATACCTGACAGCGTTCTCCTGCTATTCATAAGATTTTCAGTGGCTAACCATTCAGAAGTATTCTGCCTCTCCTTATTCCTAATCTATCTGTCTTAGTCTGGAAACTCTGTTGAAACCTTTCTGCCTTTTTTTTTTTTTTAATGGCAGATGGTTTTTGTTAAGTGCCATTGAGTCTGGTTGTTGTTGTTGTTGTTAAGTGCCATCAAGTCGATCCCGATCCATAGCGACCCTGTATAGGGTTTCCAAGGAGCAGCTGGTGAGGTTGAACCGCCGACCTTGCAGTTCAGACGACTTTGCAGTCTGACACATTAACCCACAGCACCACACCAGGACTCCATTGAGTCTGGTAGCTAATCTCAAATGTCAGATAAAAATCCCCCTTCAAAAAACACCTAGAACAAAAATACTTGGTAAATACAGAGTTCGAGTAACGGAGCACTGGCGATCCAGTGGTTAAGCCCTTGGGTGTTAACTGAAAAGGTTGTGATTTGGCTCCTCCAATCACTGCACTGCAAGATGATGTGGCAGTATGCATCCGTCACGATGACAGCCTTGGAAACCCTCCTACTCTGTCCTGTAGTGTCACTATGACTCGGAATTGACTGGACAGCAATGCGTGGTTTCAAACCATCAACCTTGAGGGTATCAATGTCATCCAGGTTCCCTATACACATAATAAGACATATACTTGCAAATGAGACTGTCATTTAAGAGATTGGGCTTGTGTTGGGTTCTGGACCTAGAATTTATGGCTTCCTGGTAAAAGGTAGCTATAATCTCCATCTTCTACACTGAGGCAAATACATATAGAAAGTATAGGAGCTATTCAATGAACACCTTTTGATCAATAAATTCATTAACTGATTCTTGCTTGCTCAAGATATATACACTCCTGATTTGGAATGAAAATCTTAAAGGAAACATTTCCCCAGGCTTTTAAGAAAATGGATAAGGTTTCCTTCTCCTAATTATATTTTAAGGTCAGAAATACCTAATTTACAAGCAGTAAGATATAGTAAAAGTTGTAGATCTATTTAACATGTATAATGGACATAAGGAGCCCTGGTGTGGGGCTGCAGAATAAGCACTGGACTACTAACCACAAGGTCAGTGGTTCAAACTCAGCAGCTGCTCCTGTACAGAGTCAATATGAGTTGGAATCGACTGGATGGCACTTAACAACAACAATAGGCATAAATCTCAATCTGCAACACCCAGAGCAAAATAATATAACTTTGTTTTTCTGTAACCCAACTTTACTCCTATTTTACATGTAGAAGTAGGTGAAACTGTAACTTTAATCATTATTACCTTGTTTAATTTTTTCCATCTCTGCTTTATTCTCTCACTTCTTGGGTCTAATGAAACAGAATTAGTGGATTTAGCCCACTAATTGAATCAAGACTCAAGTCATTAAAAGGAAATGAAAGGAAAGTAAAAACAACATGGTTAGGAATTATCAATATCACCCTGCAACACATTCGAGAAATACATCAATCACCAGTTCAAATGGTATCTGTTGATTGGGTTCCCCAAGAAGCAGAGTCTGAGGAGATTAGAGTACAAGCTATTCCTTAGGGAGTACCTTTAGGAGAAATACCTGTAGAAGAAAGAGAAAAGAAGCATAGGCTTACAAATATAACACCTGTAGAAGAAAGAGAGAAGCAGGATTAGGCAGAGAGAGTCAAGCTACAACAATGCAGGTCCAAATAATAGCTTCTGCTAACGTCTACAAGGAACTCCATAACTAAAATACCCTGTCAGATTCTTGCATTGGGTACCATGGGTGCCTAATTGATCAATCATGGCCTTCCTGAGAAGGCTGACGGCCTTCTCAGGAAGGCCATGATCTTGGGCAGCTGTCTGCAACTTAAGCAGACCCTGAAGGGACTGTCAGCAAAAGATGACTGCAGTCAGCATTCCCAGCAGTTGGGTCAACAGATCTGTCATTGAGAGGACATCTGGACTGCACATCTGTATGCCTATCACAGTGTCCAATAAAGCTTTTTTTTTAAAAAAAATTGGGATGAAATTCAGAATCTATTGTCAAAAAATTGCAAACCTTGCATAATAAAAATGATTGGACTAGAGAAAAACAGCAGTCCTGGGGTAGCACTCTAGGGTAAGCACTGAACTGCTGGCTGCAAGGTTCAAACCCACCACCACGATATGACTCAGAACTGACTCAACAGCACTTAAGTATAACAACAACCAAGAAAAACCAGTTAACCAGGCACCACTTTAGCATCCTTAACATTGATTGCAAAAATGATCCTTCACCTCACTGAGCCATGATTCTTAGCACTTTTCTGGTTATGTTATATCTGGAAAGAAACTCACAATCAAGTAATCCTTGGGGAACACTAACCTTTTCTTAGTTATTTTAAAAATTAGAACAAATATTTAAAACACTGGGATAATACCCAGGCTTTGGATTTGAACTGAATATATTTAAATTCTTTGTTTCTAAATCCATCTGAATGTTATTTTGTTGTTGTTGTTGTTGTTATTGTTAGCTGCTCCTTGGGAACCCTAGACAGGGTCGTTATGAGTCAGAACCGACTTAAAGGCACTTAACAACAACAACAACAACAACAACTGGAACATATATAAGTCCGTCTTTAATGATATTGAAAAGTACATCAATGTTTAATTCAATGGATCAACAAAATATGAAACAGTCAATAATAATTTAGCATAAAGATACGACTAAGTAAATTAATGTTATCAAATTCAAGAAGGAGAATCACAATCAATAATAATTATAGATTCTTTATATTAACTGAAATATAAAGCTAATGAATTGAAACAAAAACAGAGTATGACTATGCCCTCAGGCACAATTCCAAAATCACTGAAATTTCCAAAATCATTGAAAAATGGAAGCATTTAAATAAATTTACATGTTTTTTTCACTAATTCAAGCTGCACTCTTTAATAGTTGTTCAGATTTCCAACATCTATGCACATTTCATGATACCTAAATTAATTGGAAAATATTCCCCTCTGGGCAACTGTCAGTGAAACCTATTTGAAAACAAATATATTAAGAATAATATCCTTCTAAAATAGACCAGTCCCTTGAGAAGGACATCATGCTTGGTAAAGTGGAGGATTAGTGAAAAAGAGGAAGACCCCCTGCAAGATGGATTGGCAGCAATGGGATCAAGCATAACAATTGTGGGGTTGGCGCAGGATTGGGCAGTGTTTCTGTTGTGCTGTTCTGATTGGTTGCAGTCCAGTGCATTATCCTACTGTGCCTAGAGTAACTTGAGTTCCTCATTAATCTAGGTATGATTCATTCTTTGAATTTTTCTTCTTTATTTCCTTCCGTTATTCACTCATCAAACATTTTATGAATTCCTACTGAGCATTAGAGTCCTGGCGGATGTGGTGCTGTAGGATGAACGCTGGACCAAAAGTTTGGCTTAAACCACAAGGTTGGCGGTTCAAATCTACCAGTCACTCGTTTGAAACCCTATCCAGGGCAGCTATGAGTTGGAACTGACTCGACAGCACTAGCAACAATAACTAAGCATTATGAGCTGTGGCACTGTTAGACAACGAACTGGACTGCAGGGTCATTTGAATCGCAAGGTCGGCAGTTCACATCCTGATTATTTGACTAACTAAAACTGTGTTTGTTATTAACTGCCATTGAGTCAGTTTCGACCCACAGCAACCCTGTGTAGGGTTTCCAAGGAGCAACTGGTGAGCCTGAACCTTGTCATTCAAATTGACTTTGCAGTCAAGCGCATTAACCTACAGTGCCACACCAGGACTCCAAAGCTGTGTTAGGCACTAAGAATTTTGTATAGATCTATGATGCATTCTATTTGTACTCTACTTAATTCGATTTAAAGAGGATAATATATCAAGATTATTTATCAGACTTTGAACAAATCAGAGTGACTGAACAGCAATTGAATATAGATGAAGACAGATTACAAAAGTTGTAGTTGTTCTTAGGTACCATCTAGTTGGTTCCAACTCAGAACAATGCTATGCACAACAGAACAAACCACCACCCAGTCCTGCATCAACCTCACAATCATTGTTATGTTTGAGCCGATTATTGCAGTCATGTGCCAATCCATCTCATTAGGGCTCTTCTTTTTCATTGACTCTTCACTTTACCAGACATGATGTCTTTCTCCAGATACTGGTACCTCCTGATAATATGTCCAAAGTATGAGAGACTAAGTCTGGCCATCCTTCCTTCTAAGGAGCATTCAGAATGTACTTTCTTCAACGCAGTTTGGTTTATTCTTCACCAATACTAAGATTCAAATGTATCTATTCTTCTCCAATATTCCTTATTCATTGTCCAACATTTTTTTTTTTTTTTAATGAGCATTTGAGGCCATTGAAAATACTATGGATTGGATCAGGCACACCTTAGTCCTCAAACTGAACTCTTTGCTCTTGAACACTTTAGAGAGGTCTTGTGCAACAGATTTGCCAAATGCAATACATCATTTGATTTCCTGACTGCTGTGTCCATGAATGCTGATAGTGGATCCAAGCAAAATGAAGTCTTTGACAACTTCAATGTTTTCTTGATTTATCATGATGCTATTTATTTTTGAGTTGTGAGGATTTTTGTTTTCTTTACATTGAGGTACAACCCATACTGAAAGCTTGTAGTCTTTCATCTTCATCAATAAGCATTTTAAATCCTCTTGTCTACCTCGCTGTGTCTGTATCTTCATCATTCCTCTTCCAACTTCCCTATTCTTGTATATTGCCCTCCCTGTCACCCAAGCTAACATGTGCCTACCCTCTAGCTAGTGTTGCTGTTGTTGTTATGTGCCGTGAAGTCCGTTCTCTCTCATAGCAACCCTGTACAGAGTTTCTGAGGCTGTAAATCTTTATGGGAGCAGAAAACCTCATCTCTCTACCGCGGAACAGCTGATAGTTTCAAACGGCTGACCTTGAGGTTAGCAGCCTGAGTCGTAACCACTACGTTACCAGAGCTCCTTTCTAGCCAGTATATATTCTGCTATTGTTGATAGTGGGTTCTGTATATATCTGTTGAGTCTAATTGGTTCATAATTTTATTCAAGTCCTCCATTTCATTATTAATATTCTGTCTTGTTGTTGTATCCATCATTGAAATTGAGATTTTGGAATCTCCAACTATTATGGTGGCAGTATCTAATTCTCCTTTCATTTTGCTTTTCTTTTTGGCACCAGCCAGCTGCTCTATGTACACAGCTCCAGTTGTCACCACCACAGAAGAGATGAGGAAAGGGGAATGGGGAATGGTAGCCAGTTGGCACATGTGGTTCACCAGGAAAGATCAGCTGCCTCTCTCCTATCAGCCAATGCCCTGGTTGATATGCATCCAACAGGTTCCAGAGTTCCAAAATAGCCAATTCCAATTGCTCTTCCCAGTTTGTTTTGGTGAAAGAAGGAGCTTCCTACTCAACTATTTTGCATGATGTCACTCCCCATTACCAGCTTTAAAAATCTGGGCAGACTAATTTTTTTAAAAAAGTGTTTTGTTTTGTTTTTCATGTTCTTTCAATTTATATTAAGTTGGGGGGAAAATGTTCTCATATAAAAGCTTGGCATGCCATATGAATAGTATAAACTTCACTACAGTGCCACACCAGGACTCCCCTGGCCTTTGTTTGGCTGACAGTTGTGTTAATGGTGTGAGTTCAGTTCCAGACCTGAAGAATGACTAAGAGTCATAGTGTCAGGAGTTCAGCCAGTCCCAGTGGTGGTGGAGGTGGTGATGATGTGCTGTGGAGTTGGTTCCTACTTATAGCGACCCTGCATAGGGTTTCCAAGGCTGTAAATCTTTATGGAAGCAGAAAGCTTCATCTTTCTCCCATAGAACGGCTGGTAGTTTTGAACTGCTGACCTTGAGGTTAGCAGCCTGACTCGTAACCATAATGCTACCAGAACTCCTTGTCAGACCAGCAAGTCTTTTCTTACCATTTTGAGATCTGCTCCATACTTTTCTCCAGCTCTGTTAAGCATCCACTTATTGCATATTGCCTTTCCTGGTTTGGCACTGTGGGATAAAGCACTGGACCACAAGGTCAGTTTGAACCATAAGGTTGGCGGTTCAAACTCACCAGCCACTCTTTGGAAACACTATACAGGGTCGCTATGAGTCAGAACCTACCTGGCAACACTTAGCAACAACAACAATTATCTAGTTGGAGTCCTGGTGTGGCACTGTAGGATAAGCACTCAACCACAAGGTCGGTTGAACCCCAAGGTCGGCAGTTCAAACTCACCAGAGGCTCATCAAAAACTCTATACAGGGTCGCTATGAGTAGCAACAGACTTGAAGCACTTAACAACAACATGATCTAGTTAGTGATTTTCTTCCCCTGCTTTTCTATCCCTGGTTACCATCAAATGTATCTATTTTTTCTTAGTGCGATCATTTCCTTGACATTTTGTAATAGTAGACTCATAATAGTTATTCTTTTGTGATTGACTTCTTATACTCAGCATAATGTCCTCTAGGTTCATAAACATGAGGTATTTCACGGATTCTTTGTTGTGTTTTACGTTGCATAGTATTTCATTGTGGGTATGTACCATAGTTGGTTTATCCATATGTCCATTGATGGACACGGTAGGTTGTTTCCATCTCTTTGTTATTGTGAATAATGCTGCAGTGAACGTGGGTGAGCATATGTCTGTTTGTGTACCAGCTCTTATATATCTTTTTATATCTTATATCTGTACTAAGTGGGAGTGCTGGATAAAATGGTATTTCTAGATTCAAGCTTTTAAGGAAGTGCCTACCATTTTCCACAGTCGTTGCATTGCCTGCACCATCTGAAAGTTCCAATCTCTCCACACCCTTGCCAGCATCTGCTGCTTTCTAGAATTTGACTTTTTAACCAAATCTGAATTTTGAAAAGAGAAACTGAATTAAGTATAAGAGTACGAATGTCTGAAGTGAAATTATAAAGTTGCAAATTCATTATGATCAGCCAAGTTTCGTCTTAGGCAATACTTTGCATTGTTTATTCTCCACTCAGGACCAATGATGGACATCTAAGAGATGCAGCAATGGTTCCACATACATTTGCTGAGTATTTACTATTGCAAGACACTCAGGGGACTACAGAAAAAAACAACATTATGGAATTTTAATAGTGAGTGAGTGAGTGAGTGAGTGAGTGAGTGAGTGAGTGAGGTGCAAAAGTCAACAGAACTGAGGTGGAGTGGGAAATGTCATCTTGGATGATCCATGAAAGTGTTGATCTGAGACTAAATCTTGAAGGATGCAGAGGAATTCACTGATCACACAAATGAAGTGAAGGGATTCTTGGCAAGGAGGACAGTTTGAGCAAAGTCAGATAGCTGGAAGCTACTAATAACAATGTCTTATTCTAGAAACTGCACAAATGAGCAATGGTAACAGATGCTCTTGGAAATATAGTCACAGACAAGAATATCAGTTTTATGCAATGCTCAGTAATAAATAGTCTACGCTGTATGTAATGGAGAGCTGTACATAATAAGTAATGAGGGCTTTTATTATACTTGTATTCTACAAAGGTCAGTGTGCCAACTCTGTAGACAACCAAATGCAAGGGACAAGGATTTAGACAGGGTTTAGTTCTTACGTCATAATTGTTGTTACGTGCTGTCAAATAGGTTTCTACTCATAGCTACCCTGTATAGGATTTCCAAGGCAGCTCATCGTTAAGGGAGCTGAAAGCTTCATCTTTCTCCCACAGAGTGGCTGGAGGGATCAAGCCACTTACCTTGTGTTTGGCAGCTTTTCCTCTAAAGTCACTGCACTTCCTACATCATAATGTTGTTGTTGTATAGGATTTCCAAGGAATGACTGGTGAGTTTGAACTACTGACTTTGCGGTTAACAGTCCCGTGCTTATCCTACAGCACCCTATCATAATGTTGCTGTTGTTGATAAGTACTGTTGAGTCAGTTCCGACCCATAGGGTTTTCGAGGAGCAGCTGGCAAACTTGAACCACCGACCTTGCAGTCCAGTGCATTAACCCACAGCGCCACACCAGCACTCCCTAGGTAAGAAATTATAGAATGTAAATGTAAAAAGAAGAAATGGAGAAGTAATTATTATAATGACAATGAAGAAATTATGAAAGTTTTTGATTAATTAGACAGAGTTCTTAGAGAAGACCAGAATTAATTGCCATTGTCAACTGAGTTATTGACTATAATAATAATTTGGGGGGAAGAAGAGCATGATACATTTTTAATAAGTTGATTTTGAGATTTCTGTAGCATTTCTGAGTCTTGATGCAGTGCTCTAGGATAAATACTGGATTGGTAATTACAAGGTCGTTAGTTCAATCCCACCCGCCAATCTCAGAAAACCCTATCAGGGTTCATATGAGGTAGAGCTAACTTAACGGCACACAGCAACAACAAATAGCATTTCTAGATGCTGGCTAGTTGGTAATCAGAAAACTCAGCCTTATGTGATTAAGAGAAAGAAGTTATAGTAGATATTATCAATTTGGGCATCATTGGCATAAGGTTAGAAGATAAAGCCGTAGCTCTAGATGTCAATCAAACAGAGTATGGAGAACAAAGGAAAAAAGTAGATTAAACATTACAATTCTGGTAAAAATCAATATCTAAAGGAGACATTGAGGCAATGAGTATAGTTTACCAGAGGCATAAATTCAGTGGAGAAGCCCTACAGTGATGTGGTGGTGGTGGTGGTGGTGGTGGTGGTGGTGTGCCGTGGAGTCGATTCTGACTGATAGCAAATACAGCTGTTCATATAGGCAAGGTTTCTATAATGCTATAGATTAACACAAAGAATGTCAATGTAATCATCAATTTATTCTGTCACTCCCATTAAACATCTTTCTGTGTTAATTTCCTGTTTGTCACTTTATCCCTAATACCTCACAGTGTGAAACACATGGCAACCACTGAATAGAAAAAAAAAAAAAAAGACAATAACATTTATTACCTTGAACATTAAGAGGTAAATCAGGAGAAAACAGTATCTTAGAAACCAGAATATTTTCAAGAAAGAGATTAAAAACATCAAATTTCATAAAGAACATTAAGTCAGATATGAATAGTAAAGGGTCAACTGAGTGTTTTAATGTTTTTGATTTTGAAGTATATCATTTTTATACTTAAAATGGAAACCTTATATTTTGAAATAGCTGTTTTTCTTTTTCAACAAGTAATTGTGATATGTTTTTAAACTGTTTAGGAGTTTGTTATTATTGTGAACATGCATATTTCTTTTTGTCTACCTAGCAACTGAATTCCCAGATTGTGTTTGAAGCATAACCATCATTATGAGGCAAAGCCTGCCTCTCACCACAGAAGAGAAATATAATTTCAGACACCACTATAGCTGAGGCGTGGGCAAGCCCAGTTACTCTGCCTCCATGTATCAGGACTTTGATTAGTGGATGTCATTGAACTATTAATGAATCAGATGACTATGAAAGACAATTCTTAATGGTCTCAAAGACTACTGTCTCTGGTGTGGCCTATAAGATCAGTGCTGGACTGCTAACTGTAAGGCCATGGTTCAAACCCACCAGCCGCTCCTTTGAAACACTATACCTACTGAACAACACTTAACAACATTAGTCTGTATATTAGTCTTCATCCTCCCCTTCCCCCTTTTTTATTCACTATTAATCCTAAAAAAAGGGAAAACCTTGCAGTTTGTATGTATTAAATTTAGTAACTGGAAGCTTAAAATAATGGTTAAAAGGAGATATTTAGATTAATACATTTAACATCTCTGTAATTTTTCTACCTCATTTCTATAGATTGCTTAGAGAGGTTAACTCTTTTTTAAAAATATGTAAGTTATTCATGTATATATGAGGGGACTTCCAAAAATTCGTGGGGGAAAAAAATGGACTTAAAGGATAATGGAAATTATCCACAAACTTTTTGAAGTTCCCTTATATCTATTTTAGTCTAGAAATCACATTGCTTATACAATGTGTCTCTTAGAATTTATTACACGGATCCTTTTATTATTATTTTCTTTTTCATTGTCCTTGATCCAATTAGAGTTGATTTTCATACTGTAGCTTTCTTCCTGGGGTGGTGCTATAGGATCAGCACTGGACTGCTACCCACAAGGTTGGTGGTTCAAACCCACCAGCTGCTCCTTGGAAACCCTGTACCAGTTTGCTCTGAGTTGGAACTGACTCTATGGCACTTAACAAAAACAACAACATAGTACAATCTTCCTTGCCTCACACATTCCAGAGTTTTGGCATTAAAAAAGTCTGAATCACAACCTTGGGCTTCTGAGAATGCTATTTATGTTAAGTGAATTAAATACAAGCTGTTTTGGACACTTGAATTTGCTTCAATCTTGATGCCTATTTTGGCAGATTTAGAGGTAAATCTAAATCTAAATCCAAAATATTTATAAGCAAACAAGCCAAAACATATCAGGGCCTAAAGAACTTGGAACATTTACATGGAACCAAGAAATCAAGCTAGTGGTAGCATTAGAACCAGATTCTTCAAGAAAACTTCCTGAGTTAACAAACAAAAATATACCTTCTTGACAATTCTGTAAGTACTTAATAGAAACACATAAGCAATTATTTAATTTGTTATATTTTAATAAAATAAAGTGGGCCAAAGTAAATGGTACAATTTTGAAAAGGATGGTAAGTACATGCAATTTAATTGTATCAGCAAAGGATTGTATTACCTGATAATATTGAAGCTATTCATTACTTTAGGAATTCCTTTGAACATTTACCACCTAGCACTTCATCTGGTAAATGAATTCAGAGGTATAATTGTAGAATTCAGGCAACTATGTCATGGAATGTGCTTATTCCTACTTTGTTGTTCAGTGCCATAGAGGCAGTTCTGACTCACAGAGACCCTGTGAGTTAGCTGGTAGGTTTGAACTGCCAACCTTGTGGTTAGCAGTCCAATGCTAATCCTACAGCACCACACTAGAACTTCATTCCTACTTTAGGAGATGTCAATATTTTTGTTTATTCATTTAAATACACTTTGTTTTCTGATTTTTTTTTCCCCAAGTGCACATACTACGAACCAAATACAATGACTACTACTCTACTCTATGCATTGCATTTTATATCACAAAACAAATTTTGAAATACTTGTGGATATCAGTATAACTGATATCAACAATGCCCGAATATAGTTTATACTAGTTGGATTTAACAAAAGTAAAATTAAATAATAAATAAATATGGAAAGTATCAAACCATTATCTGGCTGTTCTAGGCATTTCCTTCTCCAAGCAATGATTTGAAGTCTGTTTTAATCTTATTGTGGTGAATGCTGCTCTTAATATGACCTGGTTCATTATTCAGGAGCAATTGCGGGCTGTTGGCTGGGTCTACTTGCCTGGCTTTTGCTGCCAGAGAACAGTTATACCTGATCATTTGGGGTGGTTATTGTTGCTATTATAACTTGCCTGCCCAGCTCCTGCCAACATTTCCCCAAACATCATGATAACTTTGTTCAAAAACAAAAAATAACAGAGAGTCTTTTCATTCCCACATTTGCATTTCTCTTGGGAATCACAACTGAGATGTTGGTTTTTCTGCAACATTCATCATGAGTGTAATGGGATCAATCAGAACTCAATTTCTATTTCTGGCTGGTTCCTATGTTGTTGTTGTGTGCCATCGAGTTGATTCTGACTCATAGAGACCCTGTATAGGGTTTCCAAGGAGCAGCTGGTGAGCTTGAACCACTGACCGTGCAGTTCAAACGACTGCAGTCTGACGCATTAGCCCACAGCGCCACACCAGGATTCCATAGGGGAACAACAACAACATAATACATATATGTTAAAGAGCTCTGGTAGCATAGTGGTTACGAATTGGGCTGTGAGCCTTAAGGTCAGTAGTTCGAAACTACCAGTTGTTCCATGGGGGAAAGATGAGTCTTTCTGCTCCAGTAAAGATTTACAGTCTCTGAAACACTGTACAGGGTCCCTATGAGTTAGAACCGACTCCATGGCACATAACCACCACCATATATACATATTATATATACGTGTTTTATATATAT
>NW_006408536.1:5060344-5061820 GCF_000296735.1 Chrysochloris asiatica
TGTAGTGAGGAGCTCGGTCAACAACAACATGGAATACTGGGCCAAGAGGACTCATGAGATGGTGTTGGAACTCTGTAACAAATATAAAGGTATGTTTGGAGGTTTGGAGTGTTTATAGCTGGGGAAATTGCAGGAGAATCCAGAAATACGTTTATACAGGGCTATAACTATACTAATTTATATTTTGAACCTTATAATGCACTGTTGGTTAGAACTGCCATCAATGCCCAATTGCAATGATGCTTCAAATCACGTAGTTTCGTCTGCATGCTTCTCTACAAGCATGTGCAGATGTTTTTGAATCTGGTGGCATTTATATAGTTGCTGATTTTGTGAACATTTCTGGTGTTTTAGCTACACTATTGTGCTAATTATTACTTGTGAGCCTGTATCAATAACTTTTTCTTGCAAATGAACTAGTAATTTAAATAAAAGGAGGAAAAAAACAACGTCCCTTCATTGACAATAATGTTATTCAAGGCATAAAGATTTTACAAAGCAACCTTGTTGTTAGTATTCATATAATCTAAGAAATATTGTTGATGTTAGGTGCTGTCAACTCAGTTCAGACTCATAGCAATCCTATGCACAACAGAAGGAAGCACTGCCCAGTCCTTCATCATCCCCACAGTCATTGTTGTCCCTCTAGTATACCAAGCAAGATGTCCTTCTCTAGGGACTGGTATATAGCATGTCCAAAGCGCCTGAGATGAAGTCTTGCCATTCTCACTTCTAAGGAGTATTCTGACTACTTCTTCCAAGACAGATTCATTTGTTCTTCCAGCAGTCCATGGTACTTTCAATTTTCCTTGCCAACATCATAATTCAAACACATCAATTCTTTTTCAGTCTTCCTTATTCATTGTCCAGCTTTCCTATGCATATGAGGTGATTGAACATACCAAGGTTTGGGCCAAGTGCATTTTAGTCCTCAAAGTGACATCTTTGCTATTAAAACTTTAGAGAGATATTTTGAAACAGATTTGCCTGATGCAATATGTTGTTTGATTTCTTGACTGCTTTTCCATGGATGTTGATTGTGGCTCCTAGTAAAATGAAATCTTGGACAACT
Organism: Chrysochloris asiatica; assembly: GCF_000296735.1. NCBI lineage: Eukaryota > Metazoa > Chordata > Mammalia > Afrosoricida > Chrysochloridae > Chrysochloris > Chrysochloris asiatica. The sequence goes on from NW_006408536.1 coordinate 5,061,417, forward strand.
TCAGTCTTTTCTCCATTTATCATGGTGTTGCTTATTATTATATTTATGGGTTTTTGTTGTCTTTACATTGAGTTGTAATCCATACTGTAGGTCTTTTATCTTCATCATAAGTGCTTCAAGTCCTCTTTACTTTCAGTAAGCAAAGTAATGTCATCTGCATTCACAGGTAGTTAATGAGTTTCCCTCCAATCCCGATACTTCGTTCCCTTCCTATAATCCAGCTTCTAAGATTATTTGCTCAGCATACAGACTGAATAAGTATTGTGAAAAGATATAACCCTTATTGTGAAAAGACACATACCTTTCCTGATTTTAAACCACATAGTATCCTATTGTTCTGTTCAAAAAATTGCCTCTTGGTCTGTGTACAGATTCTGCATGAGCACAATTAAGTGTTTTGGAAT
>NW_006408536.1:5062835-5065281 GCF_000296735.1 Chrysochloris asiatica
ACACAAGAAAACATTGTTTGATAGTCAATGCTTTTAGCCAAGATCAATCTGACATTAATAATGATATCCTTTGCTGCATGTCTTTTCCTGAATCCAGCTGTAATATCTGGTAGTTCCCTACTAATGTACAACTACAACAATTTTTGAATTATCTTCAGCAAAATTTCACTTGTAATGATATTGATAATTGCTGCATTCTGTTGTATCACGTTTTTTTTGGAATGGGCACAAATATGTATGTCTTCTCATTGGTTGTCTTCCAAATTTCTTGGCATAAGAAATATTACATTTAAGTACTTTATAGCTAGATTTATCATGTATTATTCTATGATTAAAACTGATACTAATCAATTACTATGTACTTGTACTTTGGACATGTTATCAGAAGGGACTGGTTCCTGGAGAAGGACGTCATACTTGGTAAAGTGAAGGGTCAGAGAAAGAGAGAAAGACTCTCCGTGAGATAGATTGACACAGTAGTAATAGCAATGGGCTCAAACAACAATTGTGAAGATGGTGCAGTCCTAGACAGTGTTTTGTTCTGTAGTACAAAGGGTTGCTATGAGTCAGATCGACTTGATGACATCAAATAGCAACAGCAAAAATATTCTAGATTGTCTAGTAAGGGAGAAGGTTTGGGGAGGATGCACACTTGACACCATGATTTATTGCACTGGGTGACACCAACTCAAGTGATTCCATTGTATGGGACCTTCATACTATCACACTGTTTTTGATTACTTTCATGTACATTAGAGGTTAATTTTTGTCCAGGTATTTGGTTGCATATTTCCGTCTAGTCTATAAATATTTTTGTTAGTTGCCATCGAATTGACTTCAGTGCATGGTGACCTTATGTGTAACAGATGAAGGCAAACAAATGAGGTGTGTCCATTTTCTTTATTAGTGCCAGATTTAGACAAGAAAGCACTTTGAAAAAAGATAAATAATTTTTGCTATTAAAAATTCCTAGATTTTCTGAATGGGTATGGGAAGAAGAGTGGGATATATATATCTGTATATTCCACAAATATATAAGAATTTGAAAGAGGGTATTTGTACAGGGAAGAAGCTGAACAACTGTTGCTATATAAAGTGGATTGCAGTCATTGAGATGAAACAAAGTATATGATTTGTTGAATGTAAAACTGATAATCTTGACTGTAAACTTTCATTCAACTCGCAATAAAAAGTTTTTAAAACATGCCTAGTTTCAAATTAATTGATAAATAATATCCATTCAAAGTCAACAGTAGTAAAAATCCTATTGATTTTGGAGCATAAAATATACTTCAAAATATGAAATAACCAAAAGCTAATTCTTGCCTTCCAGAAACTTTGTGCAGAAATCCTGGTGTGGCTCTATAGGATAAGCACTGGACTGTTAACCTTAAGGTAGGCAGTTCAAACCCACCAGCCACTCTTCAGAAACCCTATATAGGGTGACTTTGAGTTGAAACTGACTCTAAGGTACTTAACAACAACAATGACAGCAATTATAAATGCAAATATAAAAGAACTAATGGTCAAGATAGGTCATGATAGTTGTCCAAGTCTATTTTGTCTTCTGCCTATCACAGAAGTCTTCAATGGTCTCTAGGCTTGCTATGTTCCCAGGAACCATGTACCAGAAGTTCTGGTACAACTTCTCTTTGTACCAGAAATCTGGGGTTTTGGAAGTAATTTTCGGATGGCATGTACTATCCTTCCACTTTCCTCCCTGCTGACTTCATTTCTGCCTGTCCCCTCACCTGGGGCTGTTTCTAACTTCTGTCCTTGGAGTTGGCACTATTTCCACTTGCTTCCTTCTTACTAGCTCAGGCCCGCCTTGCTTCTACTGTGCCATATGGCCAGTGTTGCACAAGAGTTCATACTAATCTTTTTATGTCTGTGAGTGCTAAGAACTCTACAGGAATTTGAATAAGTGGGCTATTGCTCTAGACTAGGTTACCAGAGGGCTTGTGCTGCCTAGGAATCAGAAGGTTGAAAGAAAGAGGGAAAGCTTTCCAGGTGGAGAAAAATAATGAACAAAATCAATGGTAAGAAACTTTTAGTGAAGAATTATGACCTGAGTTTGTTTAGATAAGATGATTTTTGGAAAAATAGATGACAATGTAGATTGGGCATAAACTGTGGATGCTTTAAAAGCTAAGAAGTTTAAAATTACAGTTTGTGGAATGGAAAAAGGCTGAAGGTTTTTAGAATGGGAATATCATATTTAAAGCAATATATTAAGAATTCAGTGATGTAAAACTTTGGAACATTACTTACTTGCTTTGCTTTACTCAAGAGATGGTGTGATAATTGATTAATAACATTGTTGCTCAGTTATAAATAAGATCCAAAAAGTATTACTGGTCCTTCCTCCCTCCCTGTATTTAGTACTTTGTCATGGTTGTATTTTTTCACCATACTTATTCAACCTGTATGCTGAGCAAATAATACG
>NW_006408536.1:5065886-5068264 GCF_000296735.1 Chrysochloris asiatica
GATGTCATGTGGGGTAAGGTGGAGGGTCAGAGAGAAAGAGGAAGACCCCCAAAGAGATGGATCAGCCAGGTGGCATAATTGATGGACTCAAGTGTGGCAGCGGTAGTGAGGTTGACCCAGGATCGGACATTGTTTCGTTCTGCTGTGCATGGGGTCGCTATGAGTTGGTTCCGACTCGATGGCATCTGACAAAAACAACATGTGACTTTGCATCTCCTTGCCCTAAGTGTGGATTACGGTTCGCCATCATTAATATTAGGTTTGATCATGTGATTTGCTTTAAACAATGACATTGGGGTGGATGTGTTGAGTGTGCAGTACTAAGCTCAGGCCTTAAGAGGCCTGAGTATGCTTATCTCTTGAACTAGCCCTCTGGCCATAGAGACTAAAAAACATGTGGAACAAGTTCAAATGTTATAACCTGCAGCTTGAGGCTAAGTCCAGGTAAGCCCACAATAGACAGACTGACCCCTATTTCACAAGCATCCACATGGACAACGAAAAGTGACATATTTGTTTTGAGTAGTGTGTTAAATAGCTTCATTGTAGAAATGGCTGACCCATTTTCCCCCCATTACCCATCTTCCAGATTGTCGTCATACTTGCATGATGGTTTGTATGTTGTTAGAATGTTCGTAGTTATGTCACTGGTATTGCAAATACCAGCAGGGTCACCCACAGTGGACAGGTTTTATAGCACAGCTTCCAGATTAAGACAAACTAGGGAAAAAACTCTAGCAATCTGCTTCTTAAAATTTGCCAATGAACACTTCATGGATCACAACACAACTTTGTCCTTTGTAGTGCTGGAAGATCAGCACAGTAGGTTGGAAGACACTATACAACAGTCACAACAATGGACTCAAAGAATCAGGAAGATGGCACAGGACTGGACAGTGTTTCCTTCTGTTTGACATAAAGTCGTCATTGAGTTAGAGTTGATTTGACAGAGTCCTGGTGTGTGGTGTATGATAAGCATTGACTGGTCAGTGGTTCAAACCCATCAGTTGCTTCTTGGAAACCCTATACAGGTCACTATGGGTCAGAACTGACTTGATGGCACTTAGCAACAGCTGTGTAGTGCTGTAAGATCAGCACTGGACTGCTAACCACAAGTTCAAGGTTTAAACCCACCCATCTCTCCTTGAAAATCCTATACAGAGTCACTATGAGTTGGAACCAACTCAACAGCACTTAATAACAACAGAAACAACACTTAAAAAATAATAATAAAGATATGTAATCCAAACATGAAAGTGACTAGTTTACTCTCTGGTAGACATACTTGACTCAACTATTTTAATAATTTCTAGAAATCATTATATGAGAGATAAGACCAAAAAGTCAGGATCATGGGGGAACTGAATATTATACCAAAACAGGAACTGAGGAGACATAGACTACAGAAGAAAGCTTTGCATCAGGAAGAAGGGAGTATAAATTCAGATATTTGAGGGCCATGTATTAGTTAGCAAATAATTGCAGCCTGTCTCAAATTGACTCAAAAATCATTCAATCGCATAACTGGAAGCTACAGATTTAGGAGTCTTATGCTGAGGTCAAACAAAGCTTGAGCTCCATTTCTCTGTGATTCCCTCTGTCCCAGCTTTATCTTCATGATGCTTTCTCAAAGCATAGGATTTCTGTGGGAACTGCAATAAACTCACATGTTCATATTCAGATGAAAGAAAATGTATGTCTTTATAGCTTTCTCTCTTAAGGGTAAGAAAGCCCTCTCAGAGAGTTCTCCAAAAAGCCTTTCTTCTGATCTCACTAGACGGTATTGGGGCAGTATGCAGTGCAATAGTGTGTTGGTAAACTAGAGAAAAACAAATAATTTTGCCAAATTCTGTAGTGCAAATCTTCCCAAAATATCCTATTTCAAGCTACCAATGCTAGTGACATCACTGACTACAGAAGAGGAAAGAAGTGTGGACAACTCACTCTAGTGTTTAAAGGATTCATTATCAAAGTGCTAGTTATAGAACATAGAAACCAAGGAAATTTTTCACAAAATCATGATTGGTAGTGGATTAATTTATCACTGGCACAGACAGGACTATGGAAACAAGAAAGGGGCCATGATTGAGATTTGTACACCATCGCAAATCAGAAAAGCTTTCAGGATCGATTCTGGGGCCCTTGAACTACTTTGGTCAGGGCATGACTCATGACCACTATCATGACCATGACTTGGTCGGGGTATGACTCATGACTCTGGTACCCCAGTTTCCATTAAGGACAGGCCCAGGCAAGACTGCTCCTCCTTGGGCTGTCTTAGAGATGCCTTGTAATCTGCTTTCAACCGTATTCTGCCTGAAGGCAAAGCTTTTATATTGCTGGTTAAATTGGACTGCAATTTTTTTTTTTTTTTTTTT
>NW_006408536.1:5069044-5140130 GCF_000296735.1 Chrysochloris asiatica
GATCCTCCTTATTCACTGTCCAGCTTTCGCATCCAAATTCAATATCAGTGCACTAATTACTCCAAATTTGAATGGCTGTCCTTACTTGGATAAATCATCTTGAGGGCTAGGTGAATTTGTGAGAAATTTGAGTTTCTTGTAGACATAGCATGACAAAAAGTGCTTAGCACAGCTGTGTTCATATGGTCTGTGAATTACTATTTAACTCCATCAAAGACAAAATGATTTAAATCATATATTGATTAGTTTAAAACCATCCTATATTTGATGAAATTCTCTAATTGAAAGTTTTATCTAAGGGCTACTGTGGGTTTGCCCGCATTTTAGTGTCGTCGAATCAATCCTTCCAAAGTATCTCTCTTTCCTCAGGTTAAAGATCTTACATATCTTGACTGATTCTCTTGATGCATTTATTGGTTGCCAAGGTGGTGATTCATCTAATAATGTATTTAAAAGAAGTTGAATGCATTTAACATGGTTACATTATTGTGGTAGCATTTCTTACTAACATTTTCCCCTAAAAAATTCTGATCTGTGTTCCATAAATGAGCAGAAAAATGCTTATAAATGTTGTCAAACTCTGACTTATTCTTTATTGTGTTGTGATGTGATCTTGAATCACTTTAATGATGTTAAGCATTAATAAAGTATTTCTTTAATTCAGATTGCATTACTTAGTAGGGATGGGATCTATGTATTTATTTATTGGTAGATCCATAGATACATAGGAAGATAAAGATATTTATATATACATAAATCTTTAGTACTAACATATACATGTATTTGTTTTTTAAATGAAAGATTTGACTGTTTGGGATGCAATGATCAGAAACAATACATGTCATCTAAGTAATTGGATACTGAAGCTCCAAAATTAGTAGCACACTCATTGTTTGTTTACTTAACTCAATAAAGGATAGGATAAATGTAGGAAAATCACTGGACTACAAACCACAAAAATGGTGGTTGGAGTCCACCAGCTGCTTCCTGGGAGGAAGATGAGGCTTTCTGCTCCCACAAAGATTTACAGCCTCAGAAACACTCTACAGGGTCTCTATGAGTTGGAACCGACTGGACGGCACTGAAGAACAACAATAACAACAGCAATCTGATATTGTAGTTAAAACAGTTAAGTGCTTGTCTATTAGTCCAAAGGTTGGCGCTTCAAACACACACAAAGGCATCTCAAAAGACAGGACTGATGATGTGCTTCTGAAAGGTCACAGCCTAGAAACCCCTATGGAGAAGTTCTACTCTACACATACGGCGTTACTATGAGTCAGAATGGACTCTATAGTAACTAACAATCATGATAGTCTGAAATTATCTGAAACTTTCCATCTGCAATTAAGCAAGAAGAATGCAGAACTCCTCATTTTCCCAGTATCATGGATCGTCTTTCCATATCTCCACTACTCCAACAGCAGGAATAAAGTCTAGGCCTTATCCCCACAGGGCTCCTAGTAACATGGCCTCTTCTCCATCCTTCATAGTGTGATGATGGCAAGAGGGAAGAAGGTCCCAGAAACTGATCTCTCCTTCCTTTGTGCCCGAACAATCACAACTCACCATCTAATCAGATTTTTTCTATCTTCCCTTTCACAGCAATAACTGTGGTGGTGGTGGTGTGCTGTGGAGTCGGTTCTGACTCATAGAGACCTTGTATAGGGTTTCCAAGGCTATACATCTTTATGGGAGCAGAAAGCCTCATCTTTCTCCCATGGAAGGGCTGGTAGTTTTGACCTTGAGATTACCGACCTTGTGGTTTTCAGTCCATACTAGGAGTCCCAGAGACAGAGTGGTTGGTAAATAGTAACAATAGACTTTGTTGGGATTTGTATGGAGAAAGGTGACAAAAGAGGAATCACAGGTGACTCCTATTTTGGGGACTGGCAGTACTGAGAACATGCGATAGCTGCAAGGAGCTCTGGTAGTGTAGTACTTACGGATTGGGCTGCTAAACTAAAGGTCAGCAGTTTGAAACTACCAGCCGTTCTGTGGGAGAAAGATGAGGCTTTCTGCTCCCATAGAGATTTACAATTTCAGGTTCGTTGAGTCAGTGACTCATCAACACTTAACAACTGTACTGTCTCTATAGATAATAATTTACCTTCATCTTTGGTGGAAATTACTACAATCTTCTGCCAGAATTATTGCAAAATTATCTTATTTGGTATTATTTATCCAGCCTTTTGACCTCCAGTGTTTTGTATCAGCCCTGTGCCTATGTATTTGATTTAAAACTCTCTGGAAGATGTTATACTTCTGCTCTGAACATGATGACTTTCCATCATTCTTAGTACACAAGTCAAAATAATAAAAATGGCCTATATGCTCTAACTCTTTCTTTCAATCTGACTTCACTATTTCATATGATATAACATTGGACTCTATATGTTAGACTTAGTTTTCAGTTGAATCTAAAGCATTAAATCCAAAAAAAGGGAGGGGGGGAGTACTACAGTTAGATAATATTCACTGAAAAGTTATTTTAAGAATCCTAGTGTGGCACTATAGAATAAGCACTGGACCACAAGATCAGTTTGAACCGAAAGGTCAGCAGTTCAAATCCACCAGTTGCTCCTTGGAAACCTATACAGGATCATTATGGCCAGAACTGACTCAACGGCACTTAACAACAACAACAAACTGCTCTTTGTTGGTCATACATATTCTTTTCATCACAGTGAGATGCAAGTTTTAGTAAACCAAGGTTATAAACAAATGACTTCAACTGTTCAGTATTCCTAATTGAATATGGAGACAAGTTCTTCATTTTACATTCCCTTCTTCAAGCACTCCACCTAAAGATTAGAGTGTTTATGGTTTTCAGTATCAAAATTTTAACTTGGTGATTGGGAAGCTGATGTCTTGAATAGCAAAGACGTTAGGCCCCTGTAGGCAGCACTTGGCAAGCAGTCCAGGACATGATACTTGCTTCAAGTAGAATTTGTGTGTCTATATCCACCAGCTGTTCCTCGGAAATCCCAAACAGGGTCGTTATGAGTTGGAACCAACCTGATGACACTTAACAACAACAGCTACCTGTGAGATCAGTAGTTCAAACCCACCAGCCACTGTCTGAAACCCTAGCAGGGGTGGGGAACTTCCAGGGCCTTATATGGCCTGCAAAATCATTTATCTGGCCCTGCTAAGGCAACCACAGTTTCAGCCTCACATTGTAGTTGTTGAGTGCCGTCGAGTCAATTCTGACTCATAGGAGCCCTGTATAGGGTTTCCAAGAGCAACTGGTAGGTTTGAACTGCTGACCTTGTGGTTCACAGTCCAGTACTGATCCTATTGTTGTTATGAAGTGCCATCGAGTCAATTCCGACACATAGCAATCCTGTATAGGGTGAGCTTGAACCACCGACCTTGCAGTTCAAACCACTTTGCAATCTGATTCATTAGCCTGCAGTGCCACGCCCAGCACTCCACTGATCCTATTAGGGGTGTGTTAATTAAATGTTTGACCAAATACAGCAAGCTAATTTTTAAATTGATAATTTTGGATGGCCTGCAAATTATGTTATAAATTTTGCCAGAAAAGAGGTTCCCCACCCCTGCTATACAGGATCGCTATGAGTAGGCACCAACTTGACAATTCACAGCAACAACAATAAAATATAAGTTGTATTTGGTATGAAAAAGGACTAGTTACTTCTGAGTCTATCATTGTTGTTGTTAAGTGCCATCGAGTCGATTCCGACCCATAGCGACCCTGTATAGGGTTTCCGAGGAGCAGCTGGTGAGCTTGAACTGCCCACTTTGCAGTTCAAATGGCTTTGCAATCTGGCGCGTTAACCCACAGCGCTGGAGATAAACACATCAATAGCATAAAAAGTAAGAATCTTAATGGAAAAAGATGTGATTTTACTCAGATGATATGCAAACTTCACTTGTTCTCTCTGAGAACAACTCTGCATGGTGTTTTTCAGAAAAGGGTTCATGATTAGCAGTATAAAATGGAGGACATCAGCTCAGACACTCCACACAGATTGGATTTTAATCCTGGCTCTGTTCCTTAATAACAGCTGTGCCCTGTGGCTCCATTTCCTTCAGAGTATAAAAGTGCTTAACTCCCAAGGTGAATTTTCCTCAACCAGTGGAACTTCAAATTTAAGGCTCCTATACAAACTGTTGAGGAAGGGGATCAGAGCTCGTGGAGCCATTTTGTCAAAGGTATTTCTGCAACATTAAAGTTATTCAAAAGACAGGAACCATCTCCAGAATTCCATTAATTTGCCATGCCATTTTTTCCACATTCACTTTCATACTCATGATTTTGCAATTCTTTTTTTTTTTTTTAAATAGTGTCTTGTATCAGTTTAAAACTCCATAAAATCAGACTCTCTCCTGACTACTGCCCAAAGATTTTTTTTTGAGAATTGCAGATGGTCATGTATTTTAGATACTTAGAAGAGTGCCAGGCATTCAGGTAGACTCCAGTAAATGTTAGACATTATTATAAATAGGTTGTTTAAGAGTTATTGACATTATGATTAATCATAGGATTTTGTGAAAAGAAACCAGTTATGCATGGCAGTGTCAAGGTTCTCAAACTTCACTCAGGGAAGTTCCTGAAAGTTCTCTCAGAACAAGAAGTAAATAATTCAATTAGACCTATATTGATTGAAGTTTATTGCTATGCCACTAAACACCCATGAGTTAGAAGGCGCCAGTGACAGAATCCAGTACACACTAGCTAAAAATATTTTAGGCTCTTTTTTTGTTTGAATTCTATGAGCAGGAGTTTAAATTATATTAAAATATATATCTATACATATATATGATTTAGCATGATTTTGCTTCTTAATTGATTATTACCTCTCCTCCATTATCTCTGCTCTTGACAAACTCTTGTTTGCTACCTTCGGGTACTAGATACCTTCTGTCTAATATTTCACATAAATTTGTTCGTCTCTGTAATTTGCATGGCATGGTTTCCCAGTTTGGCTCTAAATCACTAACTAGCTATTATTTACTCTGTGCTATGAATGATTGTTTTCATCACATAAATAATGTATCGATTTCCTGGGATTCTTTCTTTTTCTTTTTCCCTCTTAGATGTTCCTATAGTTTATTTTGAAGTTGATTACCAGATGGATTCAAATAATTATTTGATATCAAATGATTATGTTATTTTATCACATTTTATTTTGCTTATTTTAGTTTCAATCGATCTATTTGTGTGTATGTGTGTGGTTAGAGTTTTTAATCTTCCTTTTTTTTCCCCATGACATTGGTTTTCCATTAGCTTCTTTTTTGTTCTTGTTGGCTCAGTCTGACACACAGTATAGGGTTTCTGAGGTTTAAATCTTCTCAAGATTTAAACTGGTGGGTTTGAACCACTGACTTTGTAGTTCACAGTCCAGTGCTTATCTTACAGAGCCCTCGCTCCCCCTTACACAATTTGTTGTTGTTGTTAAGAGCCATTGAGTTGGTTCCAATGTGTAGTGACTCTGTTTCCAAGGAATGACTGGTGGGTTTAAACTACCGACCTTGAGATTAGCAGTCCAGTGTTTATCCTGCAGTGTCACACTAGGACTCCTCTCACAGTTTGTTATTGTTGTTAAGTGCCATTGAGTCAATCCCGACCCAGTACAGGGTTTCCAAGGAGCAGCTGGTGAACTTGAACCGCCGACCTTGTGGTTTTAACTGACTTTGTGGTCCAGCGCATTAACCCACCACGCCACACCAGGACCACAGGATTCAGAGTGCTGGCTCTAGAGAAAGATCTTTGTCTCAGCATCTGTCGGCCCGGCATTCCTTGGAGATCTCTATATGTCTTGGCATCCATCTTCCCCTGGATTGCGGAGCTTCACAGTGAAGGGGATTTCAGGTCCAAAAGATGCACTCCACTCCTGGCTTTTCTTTCATGATGATAATTGTTGTTGTTGCTGTTAAGTGTCATCTAGTCAGTTCCAACTCATAGTGATCCTGTGTAGGGTTTCCAAGGAGTGGCTGGTGAGTTTGAACTGCCAACCTTACGGCTCAAACTGACCTTTTAGTCCAGCGCATTATCCTGCAACACTACATCAAGACTCTCCTGCTACACCAGAACTCTGATGATAATAGGTATCCCCGTTATTTTCTGTGCTCCATTATTTTGTTTTACTTGCATGGATGGAGTCATAGGTTGATTAATGAAGGCACCAGACATCAGATTTTTCTGACGTCATGGAGAATTGTTTCCTTTGTCTTATGCCTGACTTGGGACTGTTAATATCAGTGTCTGGATTTATTCTGGGGGTGGAAAACATTAGTATATTTTACTCTTGGTTAAAAGGTTCTACTCTCCCCATTTCCTTATCACAATGTGACTTGTTAGAAAATACTGCATTCAATGTGTTAATGCATTAAATATGCTGTGGGAAGGAGGAGAAGATGACAGTTCCCTACCTCTTCAGATGGATAATCCTAATGAATTGCTCTGATGAATCAATGTAGTGGTAGTGGTGGCTGTGTGCCGTGGAGTTGGTTCCGACTCATAGTGACCCTGTACAGGGTTTCCAGGCTGTAAATCTTTACGAGAGCAGAACACCTCATATTTCTCCCGCGGAACAGCTGGTAGTTTCGAACTGCTGACCTTGTGGTTCGCAGCCCGATTCGTAACCACTGCACTACCAGAGCTCCTAGAGTAAATGTAGTAGGTAATTTCAAAGACAGGCACCTTGAGCCATGCTTCCTGGCATTCATAACCTTGTGTGTTCCCTGCCCACAGTGAACCTGGGCTGGCTCTGTGACTCACTTTATCTAACAGAATATGTAGTAAAAGAATGCTATGCCACTTCCTACCCCAACAAGACGGATGGGCACCATGGCAGCAGCAATGGGCCCAAGCTTAACAAGAAGTATGAGGATGATGCAAGACCGGTGTTCTGTTGTGAATAGGATTATTATGAGTTGGAACCAACTCAACAGCACCTAAAAACAACTGGAAAGATGTTATGGAGAGACCTCATGAAAGGCCACAAGAAAAAGAAGAGGCTCTGAAACTAACTACAAAGAAAGACCCAGTCATCCTAGTGTCCGGCCTGAGCTCAGCTTCCCAGCTGTCCCCTTGATTAATTTTCTGATAGTTTTTGTTATGTAACCCTGACTTTAGAGCAGATACAATGCATTTTCGCGAAACCCTTTCATGTTTTCCTTTCTTATTTTCCTTCTCATTCCTTGCCCTTGTTTTTCCCCAAACTCAAACTGATATATGGGCAATAGTTAACTAGTGTGGGGTGTTTGGTTATGGGAACAAGTCCAGCTCGATCTCCCACATGTCAAACTCTGCTTATTACTCAGTGGCTACTAAGAAACCACATTCTAGGATTGTACACAAAGGAAATCCTTCACAGACCCTGATTGTAATCAAAAGTCAATGGGAAAACAAGTTTTAGACTAATTTAGGAGAGGAATACATTTAAAGCAGAGGAAAAACAAAGGCTTAAAAGATAACCAGGACAATATTTATCCCAAAGCAGTCCTATTACCTAAACTTTGAATGCTGAGTTATGATTTAAAGAACTGTTAGTTATAAATTAAGAGATCCAGCTTCCTTAGTGAGAAATTATTTTTTCTGTCATCAAATAATATATTAGGAGATTAAACCATCTCTATATCCTTGCTTGCTGAAAGTGAAGAAGACTTACAATATTAACTGATGAAGATCAAAGATCACAGCCTTTGGTATGGATTGCATCTCAGTGTAAAGAAAACAAAAATCCTCACCACTGGACCAATAAACAACATTCTTAACAACGGAGAAAAGATTGAAGTTGTCAAGAACTTCATTCTTCTTGGATCAACTATCAACACTCATGGAAGAAGCAGTCAATAAATCAAATGACATATTGCATTAAGCAAATCTGCTGCACAAGACCTTTTTAAAGTGTTGAAGAGCAAAGATGTCAGCTTGAGGACTAAAGTGTGTCTGACCCAAGCCATGGTATTTTCAATAACCTCATATGCATGTGAAAGCTGGACAGTGAATAAGGTAGAATGCAGAAGAATTGATAACATTTGAGTTATGGTGTTGGAGGAGAATATTGAAAGTGCCATGGGCTGCCAAAAGAACCAACAGATCTGTGTCGGAAGAAGTGCAGCCACATTGCTCCTTGGAGGCCAGGATGGCCAAACTTCATTTCTCATACTTCGGATACATTGTCAAGAGGGACCAATTGCTGGAGAAAGATATCATGTTTGGTCAGAGAAAAAGAGGAAGACCCCCGGTGAGATGGATTGGCCGGGTGGCATCATCAATGGGCTCAAGCGTGGCAACATACTCATCAAAATGCTAAGAGTGCTACATGCCAGGATGAGATGACTGTGGTAGGCAGAATGAATGCATCCCAAGTATATTCATCCTCCTGGTGTGGCACTGTAGGATAAGCACTGGATTGCTAACCCCAAGGTCTATGGTTCACACCTACCAGGCCCTCCATGAGAAACCCTATAACAGGGTCACTATGACACGGAACTGACTTGACGGCATTTAACAACAACAGCAACAAACTTCATATAAAACCAAAACCCACTGCCTTCGAGCCGATTCTACTCGTGACTCTATGTTTTGCAGAATGGGAACGTTCCCTAGGGTTTCTTTGCTGTAATCTTTGCAGAAGCAGATAACCCGGCCTTGCTTCCACATTGCAAATGGGTGGGTTCAAGCCATCAACCATTAGGCTAGTGTTGTTGCTGTTGTCAAGTGCCATCGAGTCGGTTCTGACTCATAGCGACCCAGTATAGTGTTTCTGAGGAGCATCTGGTGAGTTTGAACTGCCAGTTTTGTGCTTAGTTATTTGTAGGTGCTATTGAGTTGGTCCCGTACTCAAAGCCACCCTGTATAGGGTTTCTGAGGAGAGGCTGGTGAGTTTCAACAGCCAATCTTGCAGTTCAAACTCACCTTGTGGTCGAGTGCTTATTCTACAACATCTCACCAGAACCAGGGAGAAGAACCTGTGAGTATTTTGCTTTACATAATAAAAGGGATTTTGTAGAGGTGATTAAGGTAAAGACCTTGAGATGCAGAGATTATCCTAATTGGGTCAAATCTAATGACCAAGCCCCAAATCAAATTAATTGCCATGGTGTCCATTCCCATTCACAGTAACTCCTTGTGTGTCAGAGTAGAACTGTACTTCACCAAGTTCAATAACCTCATATGCATGCGAAAGCTAGACAATGAAGAAGGAAGACAGTACAAGAATTGACACATTTGAGTTATGGTGTTGGAGGAGAATACTGAAAGTGCCATGGGCTGCCAAAAGAACAAACAGGTCTGTGTTGGAAGAAGTGCAGCCAGAGTAGTCCTTGGAGGCCTGGATGGCCAAACTTCGTCTCTCATACTTAGGACATATTGTCAGGAGGGACCAGTCTCTGGGGAAGAATATCATGTTTGGTAAGGTGGAGGGTCAGAGAAAAGGGGAAGACCCCCAGCGAGATGGATTGGCAAAATGGTAGTATCAATGGGCTCAAGCGTGGCAACGATTGTGAAGTTGGCCCAGGATTGGGCAGTGTTTTGTTCTGTTGTGCATAGGGTCGCTATGAGTCGGTACTGACTTGATGGCACCTAACAACAACAGCAATGTTTCAGAAGCTGATCATTAGACTTTACTTCTAAAGCTTACTTTTCAGTTCACATTCAAGTTGCTTAAGCCTCTACATTTCCCTGGGGCTCTAAAGGTGGAAGAGAGTATAACGTCAGAGAGAGATGACAGCTTGAAAAGTCTATAGTACCCCATTCCTAGTTCTGAGATATAAGGACTGGAGCAAGGCCTCCCAAAGCTAAAGGTAGCTTTCAGTTACCACACAACAAGAAAAGGAGACCTCCTTATAGAACTGAATTTTACCAATACCTAAATGCGCAAGGCTCTCTTAGAGCCTCCAAAAAGTAGTACACCCCTGCCAAAATTTAAATTTGTATTCTATGAGGCCCATGTTGGACATACAGACTATAAGATAATAAATGTGCATTTTTAAGCCACTAAATTGGTGGATTCCTGGCTTGGCACTGTAGGATAAGCACTGGACTACAAGGTTGATTTGAACCACAAGGTCTGTGGTTCAAACTCACCAACCGCTCCTTGGAAACCCTGTACAGGGTCGCTGTGAGTTGGAACCAACTTGACAGCACTTAAC
Source organism: Chrysochloris asiatica (assembly GCF_000296735.1). Taxonomy (NCBI): domain Eukaryota; kingdom Metazoa; phylum Chordata; class Mammalia; order Afrosoricida; family Chrysochloridae; genus Chrysochloris; species Chrysochloris asiatica. Next base: position 5,079,176 of record NW_006408536.1, read on the forward strand.
AAGAACAGGTTTGTGAGAGGGAAGTGTGGTAGCTCTGTAAGATAAACACTGGTCTTTGAACCACAAGTCAGTCTTTTGAGTCTACCAGCTGCTCTGTAGGAGAAAGACAAGGCTTTCCACTCTCTCGAAGATTTATAGACTCACAAATCCTATCTTAGGTCCCTATGTGTTAGAACTGACTTGATGGCACTTACCAACAATAGCAAGGAGTCCTGGTAACAGCAGCACAGGGATTAAGTTCTCAGCTGCTAATCAAACGTTGGTGAACTTTCAGGAGAAAACTGTCGCATTCTGCTTCTGTAGATTGGTGGTGGTGGTTGTGTGCTATGGAGTCGGTTTGGACTCATAGTGACCCTGTAGAGGCTTCCCGAGGCTATAAATCTTTACGGGAGCAGAAAGCCTCATCATTCTCCCACGGAATGGCTGGTAGTTTCGAACTATTGCCCTTGTTGTTCTCAGCTCGATTCGTAACCAGTACACTACCCGAGCTCCTTAGCCTTGGAAACCCTATGGGGCAATTGTACTCAATCTTATAGGGTCACTGTGAGATGGAGTCAAATCCATAACTTTTTTTTGTTTGTTTTGAAGTTTATAGGTGACATGTTACAGCAGCAATAGAAATCCAATACTGTAACCATTATGTAAAATTGTTTCTCTAAGTAGGTAATGTGAGTTTTACTTGAACATTATGCCTGTCAACAATAATCTCGATGGTACATATACTCAATCACTAGTGATTATCAGGAGTGAATCTTGGCGTGTCTCATCCATAGAGGTATTCTGTGCTATTCTTTCAATCCCGGGTTTCCCTTGGTAGGGATCCCATTGACAATAGCAGTGTTCTATGGTTACTATTTCTGGAATCTTTTCTGAATAGCCTGTTACTGTTGCTTTAGTATTATTCAGAGCTTCGAGGCCTGTTCTTCCTGGTTCAATCATGGACAGTGACATGGACATGGAACAGACTCGAATTTGTAAAATGTGCGTGAACTGGAATGATAACCAGAATGGGAAAAGTCACCAGTTGACATCCTCCTAAAAATGTAATCACCCTCTTGAAAACCAGGTCAGTTTGCATGCTGCATATAGCAGCCAAATTTCTTGATTAGCAGATTTGGAAACAATGGTGCCCCACTCAAAGATGGCGGCTGACCGCACCACTTTGAATGAGTGTTGCTCTTCAAAGTTCTGGCAAGAATCCTTCATAAAACTCCAGAAAGGGTGCATTATACTCTTTTAAGTTTCTCATTTCAGGTCTTTGAGCTATAAGTTTTCCCATTCTTGTTAGCATTCCACTTCACCTAAGATTGAATTTTTTTTTCCAATAAATTTTCTAAAATGTTAAAAAAAAATTGGGTCTGTTCTGATTTTGCTGTGTCAAACATGACTGAACCAGTTCGGACTGATGTGAAGCCCCAGTATAATTTGGGAAGCCTCTTAGGTGTATCTTGATTGTCAGGCCTGCTGGTTACCAGCCGAGAAGCCTTGGGTAATTAACCCCAGCATTGTGAGTCTCAGTTTTGTCTTCTATTAAAAGGAACCACTACACTGCAATCCTGCTCGTAGGTATTAACCCAAATGAGTTGAAAATTGTTCCGTATGTTTCTATAATGATCTCAAATCCCAGAAGGTATAGGACACTATTATACATTCAGAATACCTATGTGTAAGCTTTCTTAATATGAATTTGGAAATAGAAATAGATCTACGTTTGTGAGCTTCTCTCACATTAACTAGAAGTCATTAGAAGCCTGTAAGTTATAAGAAAGTTATTCGGAAATTTCTGCACTTAGACGTAGAAACATAGAAGCATGTGAAGTACGTAAGAACATAAATAACGTTTAAGTTAAGTTGACATTGACCTGCCATGCTGTGGTAAAGACCACGTAACATAGCTACTTTTTTGTAAATTAGTATTGAGACAATTCTAACTTTGAAGAAAAGCTACTTTCTAATCCTGGAGAAGAAATAATGCACCAGTCTTTGATGCCACATTGGCCCTTGTAGCGTGGAACCAAAGTTACAAATTCACATGTTAAGTTGTTAAGTGCCGTCGAGTCGGTTCCGACCCATAGAGACCCTGTACAGGGTTTCCAAGAGTGTAAATCTTTACGGGAGTAGAAAGCCTCATCTTTCTCCCGCGGAGCAGCTGATAGTTTCGAACCGCTGACCTTAAGGTTCGCAGTCCGATTCGTAACCACTACGCTACCAGAGCTCCTTACAAACTCACATACAAACCTTCAATTTCTGCTTGTTCATTGAGAAATGCAGAGATGGAACAGATATTCTTGGAACCTGTGAGGGACTCTGCTGAGTTCCAGCCATGTTAGGCCTTCCTCCTGACATTTCTCATTATAGGCAAAAGATTGAAATCTAACGATTTAGATTCTAACCACAGAACTGATATTGTTGCCATCCAGTTGGTTCCAACACATAGCGACCCTGTATAGGGTTTCCATGGCTGTAAATCTTTACAGGAGTAGAAAGCCTCCTCTTTCTCTTGAGGAATGACAAGTGGACTCAAACTGCTGACCTTGAGGCTAATAGCACAGCATATAACCCACTATACCACCAGGGTTCCTTGACATTGTAATTGTTGTTGTTAAGAGCCACTGAGTCAGTTCTGACTCATAGTGGCCCAGTATAGGGTTTCCAAGTAGTAACTGGTGGGTTTTAACTGCTAACCATGCATTTAGCAGTCTAGTGCTTACCCTATAGTGCCATACCGGGTCTCCTGACATTGTAATGTGTTGTTGTTGTTAAGTGTCGTTGAGTCGATTCCGACCCATAGCAACCCTGTATAGGGTTTCCAAGGAGCAGCTGGTGAGCTTGAACCACTGACCTCGCAGTTCAAATGACTTTGTAGGCTGACCCATTAGCCCACAGCGCCACACAAGAACTCCTGACATTGTAATAGTAGTTGTTAATTCTAATTCTCTGTTTCTAAGTGAATGATGTGACTTCTAATTTGTGTGCCTTGTTATGACTACCTTGCAATAAACCAAACAAGTTTATGCATATCAAACCTGAGTACCTCTATTCATTTTCTAAAAAGAGATTCTCCAAAATTAAAATCTAGGTCTCAAAACGTATGTCCAAATAAAAACCTGCACATGAATGTTTATAACAGATTTATTCATAATTGCTCAAAATTGGAAGCAACCAAGGTATCCTTCAATAAGTGAGTGGATAACTGGAACACCCATACAACAGAATATTATTCAGCAATAGAAAGAAATGAACTATCAAGCTTCAAAAATACATGGAGGAACCTTAAACACCTGCTGCTATGTGAAAGAATTCAATCTGAAGAGGCTCTATACTCGATGATTCCATCGATATGACATTGTGGAAAAAGCAAGCCTAGGTTGTTAGTTGACATTGAGTTGACTCTGACTCATGGCAACCCCATGGACAACACAATGAAGTCTTGCGTGGTTCTACACCATCTTCATGACCCTTGTTGTGCTCTAGTACATTATTGCAGCCACTGTGTATTTTGAATGTCCTCGAGCCTAGGGACTCATTTTCCATCACTATGCTGGATAGTGTTTTGTTGTGATTGATAAGGTTTTACTGGCTAACATTTGGAAGTGTATTGCCAGGCCTTTATTCTCAGTCTGGAAGATTCTCTGAAACCTGTCCACCATGGGCGACCCTACCGGTATTTGTGGGCATAGATTCCAGCATCACAACAATATGCACACCACCACAGTATGATAAATTGATAGGCAAGTGGTAGGACAAAAATGATAAACAGCCAAAAGATCAGTGGTTGTCAGGGACTCATGGAAAAAGGGATGGAGGACTAGAAAGAACCAAGGACGCTGTTGCCATGGAATTGCTTCAAACTCTCATAACAACCTTACAGGACAGAATAGAACTGTCCCATAGGGTTCCCAAGACTGTAATCCTTACAGAAGCAGACTGCTTCATTTTTCTTCCATGGAGTGACTGGTGAGTTGGCACTGCCAACCTATAGGTTAGAAGTTAGCAGCCCAGAGCTCAAGCACTGTGCCACCAGGGCTCCTTAGAATAGACTGGCTCTATAAGGTTTCTAAAGGAGCTCTGGTAGCGTAGTGGTTACGAATCAGGCTACGAACCTTAAAGTCAGCAGTTCGAAACTACCAGCTGTTCCGCTGGAGAAAGATGAGGTTTTCTGCTCCCGTAAAGATATACAGCCTCGGAAACCCTGTACAGGGTCGCTATGAGTCAGAACCAACTCCGCGGCACACAACAACAACAACAAATCAGGTTTCTAAGGCTTCTTTGTCCTGCAGAACAGCTGGTAGGTGTTGACCTTTCTGATGGCAGCCGAGTACTTTAATCATGGCACCACTTGGGGCTACTCTTCTAGACAGAACACAGAACATATTTAGGGCAGTGGAACTATTCAGTGTGATACTATAATGATGCACACATATTATGCATTTGTCAATGCCCTTGTTGTTGTTGTTAGGTGCTGATGAGTCAGTTCCGATTCATAGTGACCCTCTGCACAACAGAAGGAAACATTGCCTGGTCCTGCCCCATCCTCGCAATTGTTGCTGTCTGAGCCCATTGTTGCAGCCACTCTGTCAATCTATCTCATTGGGGGTCTTTCTCGTTTTCGCTGACACTCTACTTGACCAAGCAGGATGTCTTTCTCCAGGGATTGGTCCATCCTGACAGCATGGCCAAAGAGGGAGAGGCCAAGCCTCACCATCCTCACTTCACAAACAATAAACTTTAATTCAAACTAAGGACTTTAGTAATTAATAGTAATGTATAAATTCTGGCTCATCAATTGAAAAAACAAAAACAAAAAATGTTCCACAGAAATGCAAGATGTTAATAATGAGAGAAACTGTATGCCAGGGCTGAGTGGGGCATATGGAAACTCTGTACTTTCTGTACACTTTTTCTGTAAATCTGAAACTGCTCTAAAAAAATAAAATACATTTTAAAGGGATAATTCTCATCCTTCCTCTACAAGGACGTTTCAAGGATTCACCGAGATGGTATATGAGGACACTTCAAAATTTTGTGGAAAAAATCCACTATGCTTTCTTTGTTCACTTCTTATTGTGTTTGGGTGAAGCCTTACAGAGCAGATCAGTTCTCTCTGTAACCATTCATACACACTTTCTTTCATGTCACTGATTGCCATTCCCACAATGCCACATAACGTATTCTTCCTCCTCCCTGTGGTTCTTGTTTCCAGTTCTCCTCCTTTCCCAACTCTTCGGAACTTGGTCCTTGAGTATGTCCTTGGTCCATTATCATTTTTTTTTATTAAATGTTTTTATTTTTGATTGAGTGAAAGTTTACAGGGCACATCATCAGCTTCACATTCAACCATTCATATAGCTTGTTTCATTACATTGATTATTATCCCCTCCAACTCATGGCAACTCTGTGTGTTTTAGAATAGAACTGTGTTTTCAATGGGAGAATTTTCAGAAATAGATCACCAGGTCTTTCTTCTGAGGTGCCTTTGAATTGCCAACCTTTTGTTTACTAGCCCAGCACTTAATAATTTGCACCACTTAGAGACTACTAATGAATATCTTGTTGTTATTGTTATTAATTGCTGTTGAGTCTGTTCTGACTCATAATAATAAGGTTTCCAAGGAGTGACTGGTGCGTTTGAACTGCTGACTTTGTGATTAGAAGTCTAGTTCTTATTCTATATCATGAAACCATGACTTCAATGAATATCTACTACTAGTCTGAAAGGTCAGTGGTTCAAAACTCAACAGCCGCTCCTTGGAAACCCAATACAGGGTCACTATGAGTCATAAGGAGTCCTGGTGTGGCTCTGTGGGTTAATATACTGGATTGCAAAGTCAGTTTGAACCGCAGGGTCAGCGGTTCAAGCTCACCAGCTATGAGTAGAAACTGAGCCGATGGCACTTAACAACAACATGAGTCATCAGCGACTCCACTGCACTTAACAATTCTAGGCACTTGGGATACATCAGGGTACAAAAGACAAAAAACCCTGTTCTCATCACTCTTCTACTGTAATCTCCACTGATCTCTATAGACAAATCCTGTGTGGTTTTCATCATATGTCATATAATGATGCACTGCACAGTGTTACACATTTATTTATCATTTCCGGTTAATCTCGTTTCTCTCCTGGTATTAAAGAATACTTTGCTAACTCAGAACTAATTTTATGATCTAAAAGAGCTCCTCCATGTAATGTATTGAAGAGTCCCTCGTTCTATCCACTTAGTAATTAAAGAAAGAACTATCTGACATTAAAGAGGTCAATTAAAAAAAATGTGTTCTGGTGATCCACAAAACCAGAGTGACATAACCTTTAAAGATAGAAAATGAGCTAAAAACATAAAGCATTTGGTATGAATGATTTAAGCAGCAGCAGATGAAGAAATGAAATAAAAGCCAAACTAGGATATCCTCAGTGAAACTTTCTGCAAAACTTTAGAGAAATGTCGTAGCCATAAAAACAACTCATGAATATTCTGAAAGAAGAAACAATTTTGGAATTGGATATCCAGGATCATTGTTAACTATACTTAGTAAGGATTTCAAAATGAAGTTGAACAGATGGCTCTATTTCAATAGTGTTACTATTAGCTATGCAATATAAATAACTTTTGTTTGTTTGCTTATGTTTAAGTGCCAATTATATTTTTATTTACCTTATCCAATTTTAATGCATTATTTTCTCAGGCATGATTTTTTCTGTGAAAAAATATATATGCTAATTTTAAGTAATAAAATGAACATTTGGTCTAAAAATACGTAATGGGTCTCTTAGGCAAATAATGATTTACATTGAATTTTTTTGTACTTGAAACTCAGCGAATAGAAATAAAAGTATTTCCTGTTGAATAATTCTTACTTTGGGATTTTTTTTGTGTGTGTGTGTCTAAAAATTTCCCTTGGGGCAATTGACAGTCTCAGTAGTTGAATTTCTACAGACTTTGGTAAAACTAGTAAGTGTCATCCATATGTTTAACCTTTCTTCTGTTTTGGAAAGGTACTGTGGAGTCCGTTTTCGACTCATTGCAATCCCATGACAGAAAGTAGAACTGCCCCATAGGGTTTTCTAGGATGTAATATTTATGACTACAGTTTGCCAGGTCTTTCTTCCATGGAGCCAGAGAGTAAGTTTGAGCCACCAGCCTTTCCGTTAGCAGCCAAGCACTTTATTGCTGTGCTCTATACAAAGCTACTGACGTTAAATTGAGCAAACGTCAGAACAAACACAATTTATTTTAAAGGAGTGGTAAACTCCTCTGACATTTGTTGCAGGTACCAAATTCATTCTAACTCCTACTAACTGGCCAAATTCCTTAGGGTGGTGAACAGTTTACCAGGTAAAATTCAGTCCAGATGCATTGTTTAATTTGGGTGCTACCAAAAAAAAAGACAAAGAAAGTTCTACTCATTTCATTTGCAAACAGAATTAGCCAAGCAGAAAAGTTCCTAGATGGAACTATGGAAAACCAGGGATAGGGTGTTGGTTAAAGATTGAGAGGTTTGTTTGACATGTGTGATTTTAATTGTTTTTCAGACATGGGAGAAATTTGTGAAAGAATAAATAGAAGGCTGATGCTTCAGTGAGGTAGCCAAGAATCACAGGTAGCTGACACTATAGTAAAAGTCTTGGTGTCGGAACCAACTTGATGGCACTTAACAACAACAGCAATAGTAAAAGGACTTTTATAGAGTGCCTTTGACCACTCAGCCAAGTTTCACTTCAGAAGTTGATGATGATTCATGAAGACTCTAAGTGATAGAATAGAACTGCCCCATAGGGTTTTCTTGACTATGATCATCATGGAAGCTGGTAGCCTGACATTTCTTTTGTGGTACCATTGGATAGATTAGAACCACCAACCTCAAGGTTAATAGATGAGCACTACCCAGGGCCAGCAGTTCATCATTAATACAGATAGCCATTCTGCTGCTCTTTTTCATTATCCAGATTCCTGCTTCTGGAACCTTCTTCAGCTTGCTATCATAGACTTTATGTATCCTTTCTCTGGACACTTCCTTTTCCCTCCTTTTCTTCATCTAACATTAACTCATTGCAACATCAACACCCCTTCTTCTAGAAAGACTTGTACAACTCCTGATCTACATAAGACACTTTTCCTTCTTCTCATTTTCTTAGTATTCTGTACCATTCCATCATAGCACACATCATACTAGATTTCTTCATTTAATTGTATGTTCTGTTTTGTGACTGCTAAACTCTGTGTGGCGCTGTGCTGGACTGCAAAGTCATTTGAACCACAACGTTGGCAGTTCAAGCTCACCAGTCGCCCCTTGGAAACCCTATACAAGGTTGCTGTGGGTCGGAACTGGCTCAAAGGCACTTAACAATAACAACAAGCTCTTTAATATGCTGACCACCATTGTTACAAGCAAATTGCAAGCATGTAGCTTATAATACTGTAAATACTGTATTTAAAAAAAATATTATGGATTTTCTGGATGAATTTAAACTATTTAGATCACTATGTGAGCAGAGACAGTGCTTCCCCCATATCCCTTTCTCATTTTTGTGTATTTACATTCTCATGATAAACACTGAAGAAATTCAAGTTGTCAAGGACTTCATTCTACTTAGATCAGCAATCTACATCCATGGAAGCAGAGATCAGAAAGCAAGTGACAGACTACCTTGAGCAAATGTCCTGCAAAAAACCTCTTTTAAGTGTTAAAAAGTGCAGATGTTGCTGAAGGGGTTGGGGGCAGGCTTGTGGAACCCTTTGGTTGTTTGATGATGCATGGAGGGGATTGTAATCATCACAATGAAACGAAATACAATACAATAGGATGAATGTAAAGTAAATGCTCTCCCATGTAAACTATCACTTAATTCACAATAAAAACTTAAAAAAAAAAAAAGGGAAGGTGTGCCTGACCCAAGCCATGGCATCTTTAATCACCTCATCTGCATGCAAAAGCTGGGCAATAAATAAGGAATACCAGAGAAGAATTGATGCATTTTAAGTATGGTGTTGGTGAAGAATATTGAGTATGCCATGGACTGCCAGAAGAATAAATAAATCAGTCTTTGAGGAACTATGCTCAGAATGAGCCTTAGGAATGAGGCTGGTAAGATTTCATCTTGCTTCCTTTGGATGTCATCAGAAAAAATCAATTTCTAGTAAAGGACATCCTGCTTGATAAAGTAGAGGACCAGTGAAAATGAGGGACACTGTCAATGAGATGGATTGACACAGTGTATGCAACAACGGGTTCAAACATAACTACAACTGTGAGGATGGTGCAGGACTGGGCAGCTTTTCTTCTGTTTACAATAGCTGTCATGAGTCAGAGGCAACTTAATGGTAACTAACAACACTCTCATAGTTTATCCTGTCCACTCAAATGCTTTTATATTTCCACTATTACTTTGTAAAGTGTGTATCAAGAAAAATAAGGACGCAGTAGCTGGGTCCAATGGAAACAAGCCATCATCAGTACCTTGTAAACAGTTTCATAGCTACCTAAACATCAGAATTATATCAAAAAGAAGCTAAAAATATATCTCCTGGATGCATGAACTGGAAACACAAATCCCAAGATATGGAGAATGAAGCTTTTAAAATTGAGATTTAGTATATAAAAGCCACTGAACCTTTCGTAATTTCACTCATCAAAAGTATGGGAGCATCAAGTTGGCATAATAAACTTACACATCAGATGCATAAATAACATTGTAAAAGTAAGTATCTTTACAAACTACAGCCTTAACCTTCAAATTTATTTCCAGATGAATAGAAGTTCACAGAATCTTTTTCTTCTTCTTCTTCTTTTTTTTTTTCTAATGAAAATAACTCCTCCTCCTGATCCTAAAGCAATGAAATGAAATGGCTAAAATCATGTTATTTTATGATAACAATTTTACAGCTGCTAAGAGGAAGACATTTTTAAACCTCCCATATCTATTATAAACGACACTGAAATTATCATCCTTAGATTGAAGAAGGGGGTGAAATATTTGTCACAATATAGTCTCTCCACCCCACCATCCTGAGAAGAATGTGATGACTAAAATTAGAGAGTGCATCCAGCATTACTTATTTTCAGTCTTTTGCAGAAGGAGGAGAGAATTGGGCCTGAGGAGATAAATAGAGATCAGAACAAAGGGAAGCGAGTCAGTTCATGTGAGTCTCTCAACACCCTGGGTGGTAAACCCACAGTCATCCAAGAAACAGATGCTAGGCTTGAAACTCAATTTAGGGGTGTTGGTGAATTGCATTAAACCTTGTATTTCGTTTTCCTTGTGAAGAAAAAAAGAAAAACAGGCTTCATTTATCAAAGTCAACCTTGCCTTTTTTCAAAGGTTTTGTTCTGATGCTTCACTTTAATTTCACATTCCCTAATGTATTCAAATAGCCCTCAAAAATTATATTGACATGATTGTCAAGTAATAAACTCATTTACATCTTACTTGAAGAGTCACAGCACTATAGACAACATAGTCTATCACAAAATGTTGGATTTTTCTGTTTAGTTTTGTTTAACAGAACAGAGCATGAGTCAGACATTTAAAGAGTTAATATCTTTGTCTTATTCTAAAGACTAGCTTGGGTCAGAGGAGAAAAGACAGGTGTTGCTGTTGTTAAATGCTGTAGAGTTGCTTCCAACTCATAGCGACCCTGTATAGGGTTTCCGAGGAGTGGTTGGTGAGCTTGAACCACTGACCTTGTGGTTCAAACCAATATTGCAGTCCAGTACATTAACCCACAGTGCCATAACAGGTTAGAGGAGAAAAGACAGGTAGTAGAGTGAAAAAACAAAGGCAAACTTGCAAGAAATATTTAATTTTCTGTAAAAAGTATAGTTCGGGATGCTTTTTTAGAACATTTTATTGTGCTTTAGGTGAAAGTTTAATAGCAAACTAGTTCCTCCAATCAATAGTTCATTGTTGCATGACATTGGTTGCAATCCATGCGATGTGTGAGCATTCTCCATTTCAATAAGCCTGATGCAGGATCCAGACCCAGTGTCCAACATACTAGAAGCAGGCCATATCTCCGAGGAAACTTTCTTTAAGTTGATTGACTGCTCATGGAGCTGATTACATTATATTAGATCTCATCATGGGGAATTGCTATGTTTTAACTGCCAAACCATTGAGAATTCTTGCCCAGTCGAGTTGACGTGAAACTGTAACTATCACAATTATTATTGCTAACTGTCCTCTAGTCAGGTCAGATTCATAGCGACCATATGCACAACAGAATAAAACATTTCCCGGTCTTGTGCCATCTTCACAATTGTTAATGTGTTTGACACCATTGTTGCTCCTACTGAGTCAGTCCATCTCATTTAGGGTCTTCCTTTTTTTCACTGACCCTCCAATTTACCAAACATGATGTGCTTCTACAGGGACTGATCACTCCTGACAACTTGTCTAAAAAACCAAAGATGAAGTCTTGCCATTCTGGCTTCTAAGGAGTCTTCTGGCTGTACTTTTTCCAAGATAGATTTGTTTGTTCTTCTGGCATTTCATGGTACTTCCAATATTCTTCACCAACACCATAATTCAAATGCATCGATTCTTCTATAGTCTTCCTTATTCTTTGTCCAATTTTCACATGCATATGAAGCGATTGAAAATACCATGGTCAGGCATACCTGAGTCCTCAAACTTACATCTTTGCTCTTTAACACTTTTTTAAAAGAGGTCTTTTACAGCACATGTGCCTTAATGCAATGCATCTTTTGATTACTTGACTGCTGCTTCCATGAGTGTTGATTGTAGATCCAAGCAAAATTAAGTCGTTGGCAATTTCAATCTTTCCTCCATTTATCATGATGTTATTTATTGGCCCAGTGGTGAAGATCTTTGTTTTCTTCACACTGAGGTGCAATCCATACTGAAGGATGTAGTCTTTGCTCTTCATCAGTAAATATTTTAAGTCATCTTTGCTCCCAGCACGCAAGGTCATATCATCTGCATACTGCAGGTTGTTAATAAGTCTTCCTCCAATTCTAATGCCACATTTTTCTTCACGTAATCCAGCTTCTCGGATTATTATTTGCTCATCATACAGACTGAATAAGTATGGTGAAAGGATACAACCTTGGTGCACACCTTTCCTATTTTGAAACCATTCGGTATCCTTTTGTTCTGTTTGAATGACTTGGTTTAGATATAGGTTCCTTATGAACACATGCAAGTGTTCAGGAATACCCATTCTTTACAACCTTATCCATAGTTTGTTATGATACACACATAAAGCATAAATAAATATCTTTCTGGAGTCCTGGTGTGGCCCTGAAGGCTGCCATTTGAAATTTCTGTTCAACTCTTTTACTTCCTCTTTTCTCCTAGTTGTTTTAGCTTCTCTACACTTAAGAGCAAGTTTCAGTCTCTTCTGACATCCATTTTGGTCTTTCTCTCCTGTCTTTTAAATGATCTTTTGCATTCTTTATGGATGATGGTCTTGATGTCATCCTACAACTCTTCTGGTTTTGGGTCATTAGTGTATAATTCAACAAATCTGTTCTTGAGATGGTCTCTAAATTCAGGTGAGATATATCCAAGGCAATATTTTGGTTCTCAAGGGATTGTTTTAATTTTCTTCACCTTCAATCTGAACTTGCAAATGAGCAGTTGATGATCCAGTCCACAATCTACTCCTGGCCTTGTTTTGGCTGGTGATACTAAGCTTCCCCCATCGTTTCTTCCCACAGATGTAATCAATTTGATTGATGTGTACTCCATCTGGTGAGGTCTGTCAGTTTGTCATACTGTGATGGCTTGGGTGTTGCTGTGATGCTGGAAGTTATGCCACTGGTATTTTAAATATGGGTCACCCATAGTGGATAGGTTTTAGGGGAGTTTATAGATTAAATCAGAGTAGGGAGGAGGAGAGGAAGACCACTTTTGACTGGTTAGTCACTGAAAACTTTATGAATAGCAGCAGAACACTGTCTGATATGCTGCTGCAAGATGCATCCCTCAAGTTGGAAGGCATTGAAAATAGAACCGGGGAAGAGCTGCCACCTTAAAGTAGAGCTGACCTTAATGACAGGAATGGAAGAAAGTTTCATTTGCTAATGGTGCACAACTCGAAATGAGAAGAAACAGCTTCAAACATCCACCAGTCGGATGTGAATGTACAATGCATGAATCTAGGACAATTGGAAGTCTTCTAAAATGAAATTGAACACATAAAAATCATATATCCTAGGCATTTGTGAAATGAAATGGATGATATTGGCCATTTTGAATCTGACAATCATATGGCTTACTATGCCTGAAACAGCCAATTGAAGAAGTTGTTGTTGTTGTTGTTGTTGTTAAGTGTCGTTGAGTCGATTCCGACCCATAGCGACCCTGTGTAGGGTTTCCAAGGAGCGGCTGGTGAGCTTGAACCACGGACCTTGCCTTTCAAATGAATTTGCAGTCTGACGCATTAGCCCACAGCACCACACCAGAACTCCAATTGAAGAAGAATGGTGTCGAATTCATCATCAAAAAGAGCATTTCAAGTTCTATCTTGAAGTACAATGATGAAATAGTATCCATATGCCTACAAGGAAGAGCCCAGTATTCAAATTATGCACCAAGCACAAAATTGAGCAATGATGAAATCGAAGAATTCTACAGACTTTTTCTGTCTGAAATTGATCAAACATGCAATCCAGATGCATATCTATGTACTAGTGTCTCATTTATGACTCCTTTAATAGTGTGCCAGTTACAACATACTGAAGAAGTGTCAGTCATTCATACCCTCACTCTGCCTTTTCAATAGCACTGAACAGGTATCTTTTAAATAGATAGTAAAGACACAAAATAATCCAATGATACTTTACTCAAAAGCATCTGGCTTTGGGCCAAATGTGTACTTGTGTCTTGTTTAGGAGAGGCAATGAATCTGTATGGGCATGTGTGTTCTGTGTTTGTTATGTATGATTTCAGTGTGGATCACTGCAGTTCGATGTTTTGTTTCAATTATTGGGCCCTTTGTTTTGAGGAGGGTCACAGGTATGACTTATTTTCCAAAAAGTATGTATTTATTGATTTAAAATTGCTACTTAATATTTCCATTATTAAATGTTTACAACATGTAGCATTTTAATTAGCAAAGCCAATGATGTTTTATTATTTTAGAATATTGTAACAAGTGTAAAGAAATTATTGTTAGGAAATAGAGATATACAAAAGGGGGGGTTCAAAAGTTTGTGAGAATTTAAATGAAAAGATAATGGAATTTATCCACAAACTTTTTGAAGCCTCTTTGTATATATTCAGGTTACAGCAATTAAGAGGATAAATAGTGTATCCCTTGGATTGCAAGCCAATAAACACAGAAAGACAGAAAGTAAAAATAATCAAACAAAAAGACCCTTTGTGGTGCACAGTGATGTGCAGCATGACAAATTTTACATTATGGAAGTCTCATTTTTGATAACCAAAGCATAATACTTCTGGAGAATAAATAAGACAGATCAAATAAATCAAACTTCAAGGGAAGACAATTTTATCAGATAACAATTTGTTGATGCCTATGTGAATGGTAATATTTGATTTCTAATCCCAGCAAAGAGAAGAAAATGGATATAACTTTTCTGTTTCTGTGCTATATCTAACTTCAGAGAAGTTGAAAATGCATTATGATGATTTTCAACAACTCATTTTGAAAACTTGTACCATTATAACAAATTAAATAAATAAAATGTTGAAAACAGAAGTCAATCATATTGTGGTTGTTGTTAATACCACCTGCCATAGAGGGAGTCCCTGACTCATGACAAGTCCGTGTAGAATGGGATAAAACACCGCCCCATCCTGCACCATGCCCATGATTGATAGTAGACTGGACCATTGTATTGTGGCATATATACATTAAAGAATAATATTAAATACTAAGAATTATATTAAATGCTTATTAAAATAGATGGTTTCCAATTAGGAAATTGTATTCCAAAACTGTGGCACAGAACAATATGGAGTTCCATAAAAAAAACTTTCAAATCCAAGATAAAGGCTTTCCTTTAAATATGAAATATTGGCTACAATACGAAATCCTCTTGATCATTTGCATATGATTTATATGTGCCAGATGTTGGCCAATCCTCTCCCAGACCAGGGTAGCAGGAAGGACAGAAACCATAGAATATGTTACCTGACAAAGATGAAAGTGGAACCCCTCAGGACCAGATTGATAAACTTTCTTAGAACAGGAACATCCCTGAGGAACTCTTATTCAAACTGAAAATTATCGTCTTCCCACGCCTTTGCAAAACATACTGAGGAGATGGCGATGGCTTTTTAAGCATGAAAGAATGAAATATGACAGTAATGAATAGAATTTTTTTAACTAGCAATTTCTTCTTAGAATAGTTTTTCCCAGTTTCAAATCTGCAACTCGAGGAAAGTCTATAAAGAGTAATGAGGGGCTGTGGGATTTGCCCCCTGCAAACATTTCAAAAAGTCTAACAGTGTGCTCTCTTTTCATTTTTCAGAAGCCTCTAGTGAAACTATTTTCAAAACACGAAGTCTATATGGAAAAAATAATAAGAGGGCTCTAGTTGGAGAAAAGACGAGGTCATTGTTCTAGTGTTGTTACTCAGAGCACTATTACAAAACAAAAGCAAAAAATTCGCTGAGTAAATACATTAGAAAGTGCTCTTATTTTTGAAAAAATAAGGAAGCAATCTGCCTTTCCATTAATCTCCAGAAAAGAAATGGGAAAAATTCCAAATTTATGTTTTGACCATGTTATTGTTGTTAAGTTCCGTTGAGTCAGTTCCAACTCATGGAGACCTGATGGGTTTGAACCACCAACTTTTTGGTCATCAGTTCAGTGCTTATTCTACAGCACCAAACTAGGATCCCATAGGATATTTATATGTACCCATACCTCATTTATCTGGAGTCCTGGTGTGGTGCTGTGAGCTAATGCACTGGACCGTAAAGTCGGTTTGAACCGCAAGGTCAGCAGTTCAAGTTCATTAGCCGCTCCTTGGTAACCCTATACAGGGTCGCTATGGGTTGGAACCAACTCAAAGTCACTTAACAACAACAACAACATACTTCACTTAGAGTCCTGGTATGGCGCTGTTGGATAAGTATTCAACCATAAGGTCGGTTTGAACCCCAGTGTCGGTGGTTCAAATTTAACATCTGCTCCTCAGAAATCCTCTACAGTGTGACTGTGAGTTGGAACTGACTTGATGGTATACCACCACCACGACTGCACCTCACTTGGGAGCAAGATCACTCTGTAGGATAAGCACTGCCCTGTGAACCACAATGCCTGTGGTTCCAGCACTCAGTTGCTCGGCAGGAGAAAAATGAGGCTGTCTGCTTCTGCAAAGATTTACAGCCTCAGGAACCCTATACAGGAACCTTATACAGGGACCATATACAGGGACCATATGAGTCAGAATCAATTCAACAGCACTTAACAACAACGACAGACCTCACTTATCGGCATGGTTAAGTCCCTAAAATAAGGCCATTTTGTGAAAATGGAAAATAACCCAATCTGATCACAAAATAAAGGGCTACATCAATATATGGAGTCTGGGTATGGTGCTGTGGGTTAATTAATGTGCTGGACTCAAAGTCGGTTTTAACTGAAAGATTAGAGGTTCAAGCTCATCAGCCACTCTGTGGGAGAAAGAGGAGGCTTTCTGCTCCTGAAAGGATTTAAAACCTCAGAAACCCTATACAGGGATTCTGAGTCAGAACCGACTCAACAGTACTTAACAACAGCAACACCATTATTTTACTTCGGAATTACTTCATTACATAACTTCCTGATTTCATCATTATCTAACTGCCACACATGTTTCTCTGAGAATAAGGCAGAGCAAAGTGGACAGAACCTTAAGCATTATAGCCAGCACCTAGCACCTAGCATCAGTTACTGCCAGACATACATAGTTAATGCACAAAATCATCTGATAGCAGTTTTTACTATTGTCATAAATGCAAAATATCAGATAACAAGATAATCAATAAGTGGGGAGTTGATGTGTGTATAGAAAGATGTTTACTTTTGCTTTACTGACTAGGCAAAGTCATTCGACTCTGTGGAGCATGGCAAGTTATGGATAGCATTGTGAAGAATGGGTATTCCAGAACACTTAATTGTGTTCCCAAGGAACCTGTACATAGACCAAGAAACAGTCTTTAGAACAGAACAAGGGGACACTGAATGGTTCAAAATCAGAAAAAGTATGTGCCAGGGTTGTATTCTTTCACTATACTTACTCATTCTGTATGCTGGAAAAATAATCCGAGAAGTTTAATTATATGAAGAAAAACTTGGCATTGGGGTTGGAGGAAGACTCATTAACAAGCTGGGATATGCAGATGATACAACTTTGCTTGCTGGAAGCAAAGAGGACTTAAAATACTTACTGATAAAGATCAAAACATTCAGTATGAATTACACCTCAATGTGAAGAAAAGAAAGAACTTTATGAATGGATCAATAAATAACAGCATGACAGATGGAGAGAAAATAGAAGTTGTCAAAGATTTCATTTTCTTGGATCTATGATCAACACTCATGGAAGCATCAGTCAAGAAATAAAGCGACAGATTGCATTAGGCAAATCTGCTGCACAAGTCCTCTTTAAAGTGTTGAAGAGCAAAGATATCAATTTGAAGACTAAGATTCCCTTGATCCAAAACATGGTATTTTCAATAGCCTCACATGCACGTGTAAGTTGGATAGTGAATAAAGAAGACCGTAGAAGAATTGATGTATTCGAGTTATAGTTTTGAAGAAGATTATTAAAAGTACAATGAACTGCCAGAAAAACAAACAAATTTGTTTTGGAAGAAGTACAATCAGAGTGTTCTTTAGAAGCCTGGATGACAAGACTTCGCCTCTCATACTTTGGATGTGTTACCAGGAGGGACCAATCCCTGGAGAAAAGAAAGACATCATACTTGGTCAAGTGAAGGGTCAGCAAAATATGGGAAGATTCCCAATAATATGGATGGGCATAACGGCAGCAGCAAGAGGCTCAGGGGTAACAACAATTTTGAGGGTGGTACAGGACTCCCCAGTATTTCTTTCTGTTGTACACACACACACACACACACACACATGCATACACACATCTGTTGTTGTTAGGTAGCGTTGCGTCATCTCGGATTCATAGTAACCCTGTACAGGGTTTCCAAGGCTATAAATCTTTGCAGGGGCAGAAAGCCTCATCTTTATCTCACACTGAACTTGTGATTTATAGTCCAGTTGGTTATGAATTGGGCTGTGAACCACAAGGTCAGCAGTTCAAAACTACCAGCTGTTCCATGGGAGAAAGATGAGGGTTTCTGCTCTGGTAAAGATTTACAGCCTCGGAAACCCTGTACAGGGTCGCTATGAGTTGGAACCAACTTTACAGCACACAGTAGCATCAGCTTCCTATTTATATTGTTGTTGTTGAGTGCCGTGGAGTTGATTTCAACTCATAGCGACCCTGTATAGGGTTTCCAAGGAGTGGCTGGTGAGTTTGAATAGCTATATCAGTTAGAAGTCCAGTGCTTATCCTACAGCACCACACAGAGCCGTAAGGTAAACACTGCACTGATAACCACATGGTTGGTGATTCAAACCCACCAGCCACTTCTCAAAAATCCTTTAAGAGTCGCTATAAGTTGGAACCAACTCGATGGCATTTAAAAACAACAACAACACACACACATATCTATAGGGAGTTATATATATGGTGTGGTGGTGGTAATTATGTGCTGTGGAGTCTGTTCTGATTCATCGCGATCCTGTATAGGATTTCTGAGGCTGTAGATCTTTATGGGAGCAGAAAAACCTCATCTCTCTCCCACCAAGTGACCGGTAGATTCTAACTGTTGAACTGTGGTTAGCAGCTTAACTTACAACCCACTATGCTACTAGAGCTCTCTCTCTCAATATCTATCATCCATCTATCTATCTATCTATCTATCATCTATCTATCTATCTATCTATCTATCTATCTATCTATCTATCTATCTATCAATATAGTTGAAACTGACCTTGTGGTCCTGTGCTGTATCCCACAGCATCACACCAGGACTCTGTACCCTTAAACTCTTTATTAGACTCTAGTGTAATAATCTGTATATCATTAACTTTTTCTGGAGGTTTCTGCTGACCCAGTGATTCAAAGTCCTCCATCTTGGAAAGCATAACCCTGAAGTTTGCTTTCCAACTTTCTCTCCAAACGTTTTGCTCAGGGATTCGCTTAGTTGTTTTTCATGACACCCTCCATGACATTGAGAACGTAGCTTTCCTTAACCTTTAGAAAGGTTATGTCATGATCCAACTCCATGGAAGCATCACTGTGTGTCAGATATTCCAGCAAGGAAAATGTAAACTAGACTGGCTGTGGAATCAGGGACCCTTAGAGCCTATGTTGTTGTTGTCAAGTGCTGTTGAGTCAGTTTTGACCCATAATGACCCTGTATAGGGTTTCCGAGGAGCGACTGGTGAGCTTGAACCACTGACCTTGTGATTCAAACCGACTTTGCAGTCCAGTGCATTAACCCACAGCACCACACCAGGACTCCCTTGGAGCCTATGGAGCCAATGAATTAACCAGAAAGGTGATCTGGGAAGATACTCTTACTAACTCTGGCATACTGGAGAGTGAGGATTTGCAAGCAAAAAAGATAGACGGTCTGAATCTCACATTTGACAAACAGCAGTTCTGTGAATTTGAGTAACTGATTTTGTTATTGTTATTAAGTGCTGTTTAGTAAGTTCTGACTCATTGTAACTCTGTATAGGGTTTCTGAGGAGTGGCTAATGGGTTTGAACTGCCCACTTTGCAGTTAGCAGTGCAGTGTTTATCCGGCAGCATCACACCTGGACTCAGCATAACTTATATAATTTTTAAAACATCTTCATTTGTAATGAAAAGGCAACAATGCCAATTTTGAATACATGGAAAGATTAAATAAAACAATTTCATACAGAAGAATTCAGTATGCATCACTGTTATTGTTAAGTGCCTTTCCAAGGAGCAGCTGATAAGTTTGAACCGCTGACCTTGAGGTTAACAGTCCAGTGCTTATTCTACAGCGATGAAATGCATTATTGTTGTTGTTGTTATGTGCCATGGAGTCGGTTCCGACTCATAGCGACCCTATACAGGGTTTCCAAGGCTGTAAATCTTTACGGGAGCAAAAAGTCTCATCTTTCTCCCGTGGAACAGCTAGTAGTTTCGAACTGCTGACCTTACGGTTCTCAGCCCAATTAGTAACCACTACGCTACCAGAGTGGGGGGAAAAAGATTGCCATCAAGTCCATTCTGATTTCATAGCGACCCTCTGGGACAGAGAACTGCCCCATAGGATTTTCAAGGTTGTTTTTTTTCACAGAAGTGGATCGCCCTAACTAAAGCAGCTAGTAGGTTTGAACTGCTGACCTTTTGGTTAACTTACTACTGCACCACCTGAGCTCCTATTAGTGGAATGGAACACAAAAGTGTTCTTTTAAATGGTTTGCACCTACCATAGTAGTCCTTTGAAGACCTTTATTCCTGACGCGATGGTCATAAGATGTTTCTGTTTACACACTGTTTTTCTATTCGGCAAAGGCTATTTGGTGGTAGAAAATACTTATAAATGGAAATGAATGCATTTCTCATAATGGATTTTCAAATGTTGTGAAAGAATTTTAGGAGAGCTATTTCTAGTTGGTCCATCTCCCCACCATTCCAATTTGTCTGTCTGTTCAAACACATTCAGTGGCAACAGGGAAGAAGGACTGGAAAGATGAGTTTGTAAGATTACTGCCAAGAAAACTCTATGGAGCAGATTTACTTTTTAACACATTCAAATGCCATGAGTCAGTATCTACTCAGCAGCAATGGATTTAGGGTTTCAATTTTTCTGTGGGAGACTCAGTCCTCTCAAAGATGATCCTAACTCCCACTTCCAAGGCTCACACTTCTAGGAACCTCTGGAACTCTTTGCTTTAGTACTTTGATAACAGAAATTAATAACATATTACCAATTATCTTTCCTATTATTTTTCATTACCCTGAGCACTCATGGAAGATAAAATACTTATTTTACACAGACTTTGTTCAGTTTTAAAATACCTATCAAATTTTAATTTCATGTCTTCATTCAAGCTCATTTTATAACAATATAAACAGAAATGAATCATGTGACCTTAGCCCTCATTGTGAATAGCAGAAACATATATGAAATCCAGATCTATCACTAAACTCTCACTATGATTGCTCATGTTGAAATTTTACATAAATAGTATAAATTAAAATGAGATCCCTTTGTACCACTTAAATATATGTTCATATATTGCAAACTTGCTGATGTTCAGTGCCCCCTGCTGTTTGAAGTTATTTATTTACTGGGAAATACTTACAGGATTTGTTTTGTTTGTTTGTTTTCCTGTTACTGGCCTTATGTCACCTGTAATTTTACTAGCATTTGAATTACCTACTCATTTGTGTTTTCTTATGACTTGCTAATATTTGGCTTATGTTCTGTGTATACGCAATATAGTTTTGTTTGTTCATTGTTTTGTTTGGGTTTTACATTTCTCTAAATGGGGTGTACAATATTACATTGTGAAGTCTTTGTTCATGTAGCCCCCTCTGACAGATGCACTTTCTTTCCAGTTTCTTTCTCTATTTGACTAAATTAACTACTACTTCTCCTCACCCAACTAAATTGTTAAATGCCTTCTCATGTATTTTCCTGGTATTCAGTGATTACCTCCACCATAGTTCTCACACTCTTCACATTTTTTCTTTGTGTGTCCATTTCTAAGCACTAGACAGCAAGGTCAGTTTGAACCACAGGGTCGGCAGTTCAAACTCACCAGCTGCTCCTCAGAAACCCTGTACTGGGTCGCTTTGAGTCAAAACTGACTCAATGGCACTTAACAACAACAACAACAACAACAACAAGCGTTTTAAAAGCAGGAACTATGTTCTGCCCTCTACTGGTTCCTCAAGATTGATCACAGAATCTGACCCATCAGAAATTTTAAAGGATGGTTTGCTCCCTGAATGAATATACAGATGAAAGCCATTACAGATTTTCAGAATTGTGAGAGGGAGTCCTGGTGTGGTGCTGTGGGCTAATGCATCAGACTGCAAAGCCATTTGAACTGCAAAGTCGGTGGTTCAAGCTCACCAGCGGCTTCTTGGAACCCTTATACAGGGTTACTATGGGTCGGAATTGACTCAACGGCACTTAACAACAATAGCGATTGTGGGAGAGGAATCACTAGGCGGTAGAAGTTGTTAAATACATACATTACTAATAACCTAAAGGTTGTTAATTTGAATCCAGGGGTACTTCAGAAGGTAGACCTGACCATCTGCTTCCAAAAGATCTCAGCTCTGGAAACCCTATGGAGCAGTGTTACTCTGCACACATGGGGTTGCCATGACTTAGAATTGTCTCAAGGAGAACTGATTTGGTTTTTAGTTTTTATTGTGGGAGGGGTAAGACCCTGGCCATGGGATATATAATCATCACCAGTAACTATGAATTTATTACTACGGAGTTCATTTCATTTCTAGAAAGTTCAGAGAATTTAAAAATGCATTTTTCATTATTTTGATCCAAAATTCTAATTGATTAATATCTTTGAAAATATAATTCCCTTTTCTGTCACCTGTGAAAGTCAACAATAAATACAGTTTTATATACATTTGAATTCAATCGTATCTCCACAGAGTAATTAACTCCTGATAATTTATTCTGTTTTAGACTAAAGCTCATCAGATACTTCATAGTTTTTGTATGACATATTTTAAGACCCTGAGTCAACTTTTCTATGATGTAAGCTCTAGTCCTTCTATTGAGAAAAAGACTGGTAGTTGAAACTCCAGGAATTATAAGAACCAATTTACAGGCAGAATCTGGTCATACCCCTCATCTCTATGTTCATAGGACAAAAATGAAGAACCATCAAGATAAGAAGACTCAACCTCAGTTGTCATTTTAGGGGGACCACAGAAAAACTGCTTCTGGAATGGCTGAACTGCAGATAAAATGCAGGATACCAGGTAACAAAACTGAGAAAAATGATCAAAAGCAACTAGCTGAGAAATAGTGGAGAAGTACAGTTACAGGTCTCAGAAAATACTATTTAATTTGCTAGTTTTGAAGCCTATAAGCTACTTTCTCTCTTGAGGGTTTATTCTTCTCAAAGCATAATGTTTGTAAGAGCTCATTTCCCACGGTTTCCCAAAGGAAAACACATGCATGCGAGAACCTAACTTTTGGCTTCAGCCTGTATTCACACATTTTCAGTTGTCTCATTGCACATCTAGCTTGGATTTTGTTGCTATTGTCCCTTTTGATCTTGACTGGTTCCCTAAGAATTTCCTGTTACGACCAAACTGTGGTACCATATACAGATTTATGAAATTTCTTTCGATGTACAAGTGGATGAAATATCATATATATTTAAAACATCCAAATCCAAAGAAACAATACAATGTACTGAATAACTGAGACATATAAAGAAATGAAATTGATGAAGCTTATACGTAGGTCCCCGGGATAGATAAAATGCAAAGCACTTAGTAAATGTATAACAACAGGCATGAGCAGTTATAAAGGATTATTTAGAGCTTCTTATGTCAACTTGAGGAACTACTTATCTTTATAGACTGTATGTTGCATTTTAGATCATTTTATTTTGACAAATCTAATCTTTTTATGGAGTCCTGGTGTGACACTGCGGGTTAATGCGTTGCAACGTTGGTTTGAACTGCAAGATCGGTGGTTCGAACTCACCATTAGCTCCTCAGAAACCCTATACTGAGTCACTATGAGTTGGAACTGACTCCATGGCACTTACCACCACCAACGGCAACAATAATCATTCTGTGAAATTCATGGAAAAGATGTGGAAGACTGTTGAGTTTATCTATTCGGTGAGTCATACTGTATTCATCTTCTGTGGCGTGCATTTTCATTGATGGTTAAAATCTATAAACGCATTAACATTGGTGTTTTGTTTTTTCCTGGACAAATATTTCCATAGTTAATGATGTTCACCCTTTACAACAGATTTTCATGTGAAAAAGGCTAATGTTTTGGCAGATGATAAAGGCAACATATAAATGGGAAATGTGGGCTCTTCTTTGCCTTTCAGATATATATTTATGTATTTTGGAAGCAGAAGTTGAAATTACTCAAGCATTTGATTTTTTAATGAGTTAGAAACCCCTGGATGGACACTGGAAATGAAGAGGCTTTGCAAGAATCCTGCATACTCTTGAGGGTACTAAATAAGCAAAACTAGAATTATGTCTTATATCTTAGGAATTCAGTGGTGGAAGGAGTTTTACAATTGCAAAATTATAGCTGGCTCGGACTCTAAGCATTATATCAAAAATGTACTCATACTTATATTATAATTAAGGCAGTTGCTTATTTACTGAAAAAATAAAAGAAGAAAAAATCATGCAACACAAGAAAATCATGCATGCTTTTGGCATGCATCTCTTTTTATATCTAGTGACACATTACTGGTAAATGTTCTGTACTTAGCGCAACCTGACTTCCTACCAACAAACAACATGTAATTGGGGTGTTCATAGATTGATACTGGATGAGCTTAATAAAGGGCTCTACTTCTGCACATCTCTGGAATTAAAACAAAAGGCACTAAACCTACAATTAACAGCTGGAGATAACATATAATTTCTCAGAACCCAATAGCAGTTTTTATGTTACTCCATTGTGCTTCAGATATTGGCCTATTTGCTGAAGATTTTGCCCCAGGAAAGCTGAGTTTGTATGTGCTGAACTGGGATGTCATTTTCTGTGACCTCCGAGTGTTAGCGATGAAAGCTGTACTATCAGGGAAACATAGACACCATGTTGCCTTTTGACGGTTGAAATGTCATTTACTCCTCACAACAGAAATGCCTGTGGGTTGCACTGCAGCTGAGACACATTTTGTCAAACACCCTTAATCAGTAAGTACATCAGAGAGTATAGTCATGCTTGGATCATCCATTCCAATACTGTGAATCACACATTATTTAGTAAAGCCCTCTGCCAAAGATATCATTGAAATAATTTGATGGGGTAGAAGAACAATCCTTCATAAATTAAGGAAGTGAACAGCAAATATTTTAGATTTCTTTTTGGCAGACACTGTGTAGTAAGAAATCAGTGTGTGCAATTTCCTTTAAAAAGGAGGAAGTATCAAGTAATTGAGATGCCTGGTCAAATTGATTTTATTGAAATGCACATACTCAATTTAATGGTGTAAAAATAGGCATATTTAGATCCAAAAGCATAAAAAATGCTATCTCTACTAAACGGATGTAACTCATATAAAATGCACATGTGCAGAAACTTACAGACATATATTTAGCAAGGTTTTTGCTACTGATTTTTTTTAAATTAAAATAAAATAGCATAGAATATGCCTTTAATTGTTGAGTAAAGGACTATAACATTTTGTTAGTAAGTTTAAAGAAATTTTTAAAACTGAAGATATAATTTTGAAAAAGTGTGCTAAATAATAAAGCATTAAGGGACTGTACTAAGATTTTGGAGTCCCAGTGTGGCACCAAACTGCAAAGCAATTTGAACTGTAAGGTCGGTGGTTCAAGCTCACCAGCTGCTCCTCGGAAACCCTATACAGGGTCCCTATGGGTCGGAACCAACTTGACAGCTCTTAACAACAACAGCTAAGGTTTTAGGCATTATCAGATTAATATGTTCAGCCTGATTTTATATATATATGTATATCTATCTATCTATCCATATATCATATAGAAATATATATTGGTTGCTGGTCAGTTGATTTACACTCATAATGACTCTATAGGACAGGGTAGAACTGCCCATTAGGTTTCCAAGGCTGTTGTCTTTACCAAAGCAGACTGCCAGATTTTTCTCCCACCTAGCAGCTGGGTGACATCAGCCACAGATCTTTTGGTTAACAACCAGTCTAGCACTCACCACTTTACCATTAGAGCTCCTGGTGTGTGTGTGTGTGTATTTAAATCATGAGTCCTAGTGTGGCGCTGTACTGCTAACCACAAGATCGGTGGTTCAAATCTACCAGCTGCTCCTTGGAAACCCCATATAGGGTCACTATGAGTCAGCACTGACTTGACAGCACTTAACAACAGCAACAATATATTTTATACGTAAATTATATGTGTAAATATATATTTAAATTTTTATTTCTTTGTAAGTGTTTGCTGAGTTTGAGTTTATGGGTTTTAGAATTCCTTTTATACTTCTGCTTTTATTCTAAATACTATATGTAATGACTTGCAACAAAAACACATTAAAAAGTACAAATAAATAAACACACATATATAAAGTGTCACTATTATAATAACAATTATTTATAAAAGATTAAAACATCTAATGAATACTCTTAAACAAAAAGTTTGTCTTTCTCTTTTGAAATATCATGTAGTTGTTAGATGCCCTAGAGTCAGTTCCACCTCCTAGCAATCCAATGTACAACTTAATGAAACACTGCCGGGTCCTGAGCCAACCTCACAATCATGTCAGTCCATATTGTGAGAAACATTGTCAATATTGACAAATGCTCAAGAAATTCAATCTGTACACATTTTAGTGAGAGTGAGGTTTTCTTTATTCGATTTTGCAAAATCGGAAACCCAACCCAGTAGACACGGGCAGATGAGTCGCATGGCCAGCCTGCAAAGAGTTTTATTCCCGTCTCGAAAAAGCCCCTCCTCCAGTTCCCCTTTTACTGGATACTATGGAGTCCTGGTGTGGCGCTGTGGGTTAATGTGCCAGACTGCAAAGTCGTTTGAACTGCAAGGTTGGTGGTTCAAGCTCACCAGCTGCTCCTTGGAAACCATATAAAGGGTTGCTATGGGTCCAAATCAACAACAACAATGGGGGTTACAATCTAAGAGATAACTACTCCTTCCTTTTAGCTACATATCTTAGCCCGAATGTCCCATTTTCCCTTCCCCTAGTTCCACAATCTACCCAGAATGGCACCCATGTATACTTAAGGACTATATCCTTATTTAAAGTTCCTAGTCCTAGAACAGATTTCTTGCCCCTCTTTCCCCAATTCATTCTGCTCACATACCCCTGGGTGTAAATCAACAACCTATGCATGATCTAATAATCTCATGCACCCTTCATTCCTGAAGATGGACCCTCGTGAGAATTTCTCACAATACCATTGATGGTCTTCCTCTTTTTCTCTGACTTTCTACTTTACCAAGCATGATGTCTTTCTCCAGGGACTGGTTTGTCCTGATAACATGTATAAAATACATGAGATGACACCTCTCCATCCTGGCTTCTAAGGAGCATTCTGGGTATACTTCTTCTAACACAGATTTGTTCATGCTTCTGGCAGAGCATGCCTATTCACTTTTCTTCATTAATACCATAATTCAAAGGCATCTGTTCTTCAGTCTTTCTTATTCATCATCTAGGTTTCTCATATATATGATGCAACTGAAAATACAATGACTTGAATCAGGTGCACCTTAGTCTTCAAAGTGATGTATTTTCTTTTTAACACTATAAAGAGGTCTTTTGTAGCTGATTTACCCATTTAAGAATGTCATTTGACTTCTTGACTGCTACTTCCAAGGACATTGATTATGCATTTTATGACTGGATTTAAATATCATATGGGAAAATTAATAATGGCAGAGAAGTTAGGGCAATTTTATAAATATATAACAATTGTGGACAGCTATTCATACAGGAGTCCTGGTGTGGTGCTGTGGGCTAATGCGTCAGACTGCAAAGTCATTTGGACCACAAGGTCGGTGGTTCAAGCTCACCAGCTGCTCCTTGGAAACCCTATACGGGGTCGCTATGAGTTGGAATCGACTCGACGGCACTTAACAACAACCACAACAACATTCATACTACAAACCAGTTTTTAGCACAATTGGTTGTTAACTTGGAAAAATACCATTTAGATCCAAGCCTCATATTAATAGATAGGTAAATTCCAATCAAACAATCAAACTGTATAGAGTATTGGAGATAACATTTTGCACTGTTGTTGTTATCTGTACAATACACGTGTTCCACTAGCAGCAATTACAGAAAAACCTGATACATGGGGTTATCTTAATATTCAGATTTCTTCATGACAGAAAGTAAATATTTTAAAGTTAAAAGATACATGAAAAAGCAATATGTATGACAAAGGGCTGATTTCTAAATGCAAGCAAACCAATATTCCTTTAATAAATATAAAAGTGCCATCAAGTCAATAAAAATAAAAACACATGTCATAAAAATGAAATACATATTTTACAACTTATAAAGATAATGTTTGGAATCATTCATTGCTGCTGTTGTTGTTAAGTGCTGTGAAGTCAGTTCTGATTTGTAGCCACCCTGTATAGGGTTTACGAGGAGCAGCTGGTGGGTTTGAACCACCAATCTTGTGGTTAGCAGTCCAGTGCTGAGCTTACAATGTCACGTCAGAACTCTAAATCATTCATTGCACATGCCTATTAAAATAACAGGAACATGCACTATTCATCTTTTAAGTCATCAAATTCATAAAGTTTGACAGTACTTTTGTGGGAATGTTTTTTCTAAATTGTTGGTGGGAATATAAATTTGCATAATCACTTAGAAGGAGTCCTGGTGTGGTGCTGTAGGATAAGTATTTGACCCCACAGATGGTTTGAACCACAAGGCCCACAGTTCAAACTCACCAGCCGCTCGATCCTTGTGGTTCGCAGTCCTGTGCTGATCATACAGTGCCAAACCAGAAATAATAGCATTATTAAAAAGTCTGTAATATTTTGAGAATCATCAAAAATGTGACAGAGACATGAAGCAAGCACATGCTATTGGAAAAATGGCACACATAGACTTGCTCAAGGCAGAATTGCCACAAAACTTCAGTTGGTAAAAAACACCAACACATTCATATGTAAAGAGCAATAATGCAAGGTGCAATAAAATGAGGTGTGTCTGTAGTGAAATGGGCACCTTGGTGTGGCTCTGTGGGTTAATGCGCCAGACTGCAAAGTCATTTGAACTGCAAGGTTGGCGGTTCAAGCTCACCAGCTGCTCCTTGGAAACCCTAGACAAGGTAGCTATGGGTCAGAACCGACCCAATGGCACTTAACAACAACAACAACAGGGGAGAAATTATTCCTGAAATTAATCAAGTCCAGAAAAGTCAAAGAAAACAATTATCAATCAATTTTGGAATATACTTATTAGTCTTCAGACACTTACTTCAAACAAAGTGATCTCTTTTCACAACATCCCAGATCATTTTTTTATTTTGATAATTTATTAACTTTGTTGTTAAATGAATTGTCATATCATGTATTTAACACAGGAAACATTTAAGAGGCATACAAGAGACTGTGTGTTATGAAAACTTCAACCTATATATTCGTCATGAAACCTCTGTCCTAAATTTCTGGTACCAAGGGAACTTTTCAACACACTGCCCTGCATATTTCTATAAATAGGTTGTGTCAACTGTGCCACTTCCTTCTTCATTTTAAAATATATTTTATCCTTTCAAGTGAAAATGAATCCTTTCCTGAGTTGAACATTTTTATTAATGGGGATTTTCATAACTGAGATAGACTGCATTTATGAGGTTTCTTCTACAGGCAGATGCAAAAGATAACATTTTTTTTTCCTTTAAGGTATTGATTTTCACTTGCTCATTGTTTGATATATTTGTTTCTGATCTTTTGCACTGTTTTGTTTCACCTAATTACAAATTTGGTTGTAACAAAGATTACAGTAAATATTGGCAAGTATTCTGGAGCACAGAACAAATAAACGTCTCATTCTGGTAATGTTTTCATAAACTTTTTTTTTTTTTTGCATATTTTCCGCAATGCAAGATTTTCCTTTTAGGAAAAAAACAATTACTTTGTGGGTTTTTAAAACATAAGTATATGCTGACTTGTTGATGCAATGGTAAATTTGAATTGTTATAGATATTTTTTTCACTATATGGGTATTATTTCAAAAGAAAAGCCTAAGCAATATTATTTTCCTTCTAAGTAAGGCAAATGTGAAGGATAGAAAAAGCAGAGTGGCAAAGAAAAAGAATGTAGTAGACGCCTTTTTTGCCCTGTCAGATTCAGAGGTTAGAAAGACACACCAGTATTGACGTGATGACAATCCTGCCTGTAATGTGTTGCCTAGGTGAAATCCAGCTTTTTGTTGAAAACAGATCAAAGCAGCTAGTATCTCTTCTTAGTTAAAGAAAGAAAATTTGCATTGAATAAAGCAAACTTTTTTTAGTTTTTCATCTAAAAGAATATACAATCTGTTGACTGATAACCCCAATCAAACCTACAGAATCACTGAAGTTCATTACCAAGTACACGGGTCCTCCTGTCTATTGTTTGTACTGTGGATGCTGTTTCCTGCAAGAACCAGAAGGAAATATTACAGACAGGTGATTCAGGGTCAGATAAGAAGGAATCACTTCCAATATTAAATTGCTTTTCCCAAAACAATTGCTGTAAAATTAACTAGGTATGGCTGAAACGCAGAAATAATAATCTGAAATAATTACAGCTCTATTTGTTTAAGATTCTTTCCCTTCCCTATTGATTTTCCTGGAATTAAAAGTTTGTAAAACAAAAACGTACAAACTTTGTAATTTCTTTGGCATGAGACAAATAAAATAGCATTCACATATCCTAATTGATAACGGTGAGGAGGAGGAGAGGAGGAGGTGGGGAAATTTTTATTTACTAATAATTCAAAGTCCCCCCCTCTCAATTGAAATAAGTGTGCTTGTTAGTCAACTTGGCTCAGAAATTGCCCTTAATCTCTAGAGACCTGATCTGAGGCAATATATAAATAGCATCACTATAACAGATTATGCCAACATATGGACAAATCAATTGTATTGTTAGTCATACAACCGAGTAGAAAATGTAGAGCTCTCAATTTATAGAGAAGAAAATGATGATGCTATAGTTATTTATTGACTTTCAATAAAATGATTTAAACTCATACAAATTACAATCCTACTGTTAAAAGTCATCTTTTTTGCTAATTGCATTGCTAGCTTTCTTCCCTTCTTCCTCTTTCCATTTTTCCCTCCCTCCCTCTCTATATCTGTCTGTCTCTTTTTTCTCCTTTCGTCCCTTCCATACATCTTTCGTCCCTCCTTTCCTTCACCTTTCACCATCAACATTTTCCTTCTTCTTCTTCTGTTTTTTTTTTTGTTTGTTTTTTAAGAAAGAAACATTCCTACAGACATCTGACCCCACAACATCCATGGGTAGCAACAGAATCAGCATCATTGCCCCCAAGAATTAATGCAAAATAGCCATGTGACTCAAGGCAAGCAATGACAGAGACAGATATTTATGGGAATTCTTTGGGGACTATTATAAAATTAAAGTTCTCTTCTGACTTGACACCATGAGAAGAGAGCTTGCATGAGAACGGAATCTATGTAGGGAAATAGGAGCCTCATATAAAACAACACCCGATAAACATGAAAACTTTGATTGCAACTTTGTCCATTCTACCCCAAGAAGTAAGACTGTCGTGCAATCATTACTAATATTCACCCGTATCCTGTCGTTGCTGTTGTTGTTAAGTGCCATGTAGTAGGTTCTGACTCCTATATAAAATCCTATATAGGATTTTCAAGGAGTAGCTGGTGGGTTTGAACAACCAACCTGTGGTTAGTAGTCCAGTGCTTATCCTATAGTGCCAGGGCTCCTTAACTAGTTATCCTGTATTTTTACTACCCAGAAGTTTCCACATCCCTGACCTCTTGAAATAAAGCTTGGCTGTGTGACTAGTTCTGCCCAATGAAATGTGAGTAGAAGTGATGTATGTTTCTTCTGGTCCAAAAGGATTCTTTTCCAATGTTAAAATTTCCATCCCTTTCATACTCCTCTTTAGTGCCCATGGAGATACGTGTATATATGGAAACGCCACAAGGTCTAAACAGATTGGAAAGTTTACTACCACATAGATGACAGATACCCTGGAACTCTGCCAAGTCATGTAAAGATCTATATTTGAGAGGGGAAAAGACTGCTCTTCTTTCTGCCACAACTTTTCTATCCTTTGTAACTTCAGCAGAATTTTGCCTACCCTGATACTTTTTACAACTGTATCAAGATATAATTAGCATACACTATACTGTCAGGAGGGACCAGTCGCTAGAGAAGGATATCATGTTTGGTAAGGTGGAGGGTCAGAGAAAAAGAGGAAGACCCCCAGCGAGATGGATTGGCCAAGTGGCAGCATCGATGGGCTCAAGCGTGGCAACAATTGTGAGGTTGGCCCAGGATCGAGCAGTGTTTCATTCTGTTGTGCATAGGGTCACTATGAGTTGGTACCGACTCAATGGCACCTAACAATAACAACAACAATAACATACTGGTGTGGTGGTGTGGAATAATGCACTAGACCTCAAGTCTGTTTGAACGGCAAGGTCAATGATTCAAATTCACCAGTCTCTCCTCAAAAATCCTATGTTATTGTTGTTGTCAGGTGCCATCGAGTTGGAACTGACTCATAGAGACCCCATGCACAGCAGAACGAAACAATGTCCGATCCTGGGCCAACCTCACTACCGCTGCCACACTTGAGTCCATCAATGATACCACCTGGCCAATCTATTTCGTTGGGGGTCTTTCTCTTTTTCTCTGACCCTCCACCTTACCTAGCATGACATCCTCCTCCAGCGACTGTTCCCTCCAGACAATACGTCCAAAGTATGAGAGACAAAGCTTAGCCATCTTGGCCTTCAAGGAGCACTCTGGGTGCACTTCTTCCAAAACAGATCTATTGGTTCTTTTGGCAGTCCAATAGCACTTTCAGTATTCTCCTCCAACACCACAACTCAAAGGCATCAATTCTTCTACGATCTTCCTTATTCACTGTCCAGCTTTCACATGCATATGAGGCTATTGAAAATACCATGGCTTGGGTCAGGCGCTCCTTAGTCCTCACACAGACATCTTTGTTCTTGAGCACTTTAAAGAAGTGGTCAGTAGATTTGCCCAATGGAATACGTCATTTGATTTTTTGACTGCTGTTTCCACGAGTGTTGATGGTGGATCCAACAAAATGACGTCTTCGACAACTTCAATCTTTTCTCCATTTATCATGAAGTTATTTACTGATCCAGTGGTGAGGATTTGGGCTTTCTTTACATTGAGGTACAACCCATTAACTCTCATCCCAACCCCTTCCATCATCAGGTGACAACTAATGTGTTTTTTTGACACTGTAGATTAATTTGCATTTGCATAATGAAATTATACAAAATGTACTCTTTTAAATTCTTTTTCAGTCAACAGAATTATTGTGAGATTCACTGGTATTGTAGCATGTCTCAATAATTCATTTCCTTTTTATTGCTAAGAGTATTCCACTGTATGAATACATTATACTTTATCAAGTCACTTGTTGATGGACATTTGAATTGTTTCTAAGTTTGGGTTAGTACAAATTAAGCTGATATGTACATCTGCATATAATGGGCTATTTCGATTATGTATTCTTGCGTGACCTTTGGTAGTTTCCCTCTTAAGGAATATATTCATTTTCTATATTATTTATATATTACATAAGGTTGATTACAATATTTCCTTATTATGTTTTTAAAGTTTATGGAATCCTGGTGTAGTGCTATAGGATAAGCACTAGACTTTAACCACAAGGTCAGCAATTCAAACCCACCAGCCACTGTTTGTAAACTCTATACAGGGCCTCAATGAGTCAGAACAGACTTGATGACACTTAACAACAAAAACATGGTATCTGAAGGATATAGAATGACAGATATCATTGCTGATGTCAAATGGGTCTTGACTTAAAGCAGAGAATAACAGAAAGATGTTTACCTGTTTTATTGACTATGCAAAAACATGTAACTATGTGGATCATAACAAATTAAGGATAACATGGTGAAGAATGGGAATTTCAGAACACTCTTTTGTACTCATGAGGAATGTATATATAGATCAAGAGGCAGTCATTCAAACAGAACCACTCTGTGGTTTAAATCAGAAAATGTGCATATCAGAGTTTTATCCTTTCACCATACTTATTCAGATTGTATGCTGAGCAAATAATCCACGAAGCTGAACAATATAAAGAGGAATGTGACATCAGAATGGGAGAGAAACTCATTAACAACCTGATAAACAGAAAACACAAGCTTGCTTGCTGAAAATGAAGAGGACTTAAAGTCCTTACTGATGAAGATCAAGAACTTACTAATGAAGATGAAGAACTACAGCCTTCACTATTAAGTTACACCTTCATATAAAGGAAACAAAAATCCTCACAACTGGACAAATATAAAACATCATGATAAGTAGAGAAAATATCGGAATTGTTAAGGATTTCATTTTACTTGGATTCACAATCAATGACCATGGAAGCAGCAGTTAAGAAATCATTTTACATTGGGCAAATCACCTCTTTAAAGCATTAAAGAGCAAAGATATCCCTTTGAAGATTAAGGAACTCCTAACCCAAGACATAGAATTTTCAGTCACCTCATACACATGCAAAATCTGAATGATGAATAGGGAAAACCAAAGAATAATTGATGCTTTGGAATTACGGTGTTGACATGGGGTATTGAATATACCATGAACTTCCAGAAGAATTAACAAATCTATGTTGGAATAAATGCAGTCAGAATGTTCCATAGAAGCCAGGATGGAGACACTTTGTCTCACGTACTTTGGACATTTTATCAGGAGGAACCAGTACCCAGAGGACATCATTTTCGGTGAAGTAGAGGTTATTGAAAATGAGGAAGACTCACTAGGAGATGGGTTGACACAGTGTTTGCAACAATGGATTTAAGCATAGCAATGATTATGAGTATTGTCCTTTGTACACAGGGTCACTATGAATTGGAACCAGCTCATGGCACCCAACAAAATATGCGCAAATTAATTTTTTCTTTCTAACTCAGGATACTGATAACTTGTGCTTTCTCTGTTATTTTTCCTACAGGTTCTTGCTAGAGGTTTTTTTAGTTTTATTAATTTCAAAGAACCAACTTTTGTTCTTAATGATTGTCTCTTTTGTTCCAGTTTTCCCTTTCATTGATATCTGCTCTTGTCTTTATTATGGTCTTGTTCTCATCTTACTTTGGGTTTAATTTCCTCTTCTTTCTTTTTCAGAATTCTTAATGTGAGACATTTCTTCTTTTCTAATATAGGTGTGTAGTGCTATAAATTTTGCATTACCTTAGCTGCATTCCACAAATTTCAAGTCACATATTCACTTTGATTCCATTAAATATGCTTTGAAATTTCACATTTTTTGACCCATGTCTTATTTAGAGGTATGCTATATATACTTCTCAAACATTGGGGATTTTCCCAGAAATTATTTTGATACTGATTTCTAATTTAATTCTGTTGTAGTCAGAGAGCATGTTTTGTGTTATTTTAATCCTTTGAAATCAATGGAGACTTTCATGGCATAAAGTATTCTTTAGTAGATGCATTACTTCCATTTTTACCAGGCCTCTTGAATTGTCCCACAGTCACTGATGAGACTCATTTTTCAGCCTTTTTTCCCCCTATTGTTAAGCCTTTTATATAGTTTCATTCTAGACAGATTTTATTACGATGCCTTAAAGTTCATTAATCTTTACTTCTACAGTGTCTCTTTGGCTATTATTCTCATTCAGTGTATTTTTCAGCTCAGTTGCATTTTCGTCTTTATAAGTTCATTTTAATGCATTCCATGTATTTTCTTTGATTATGTTCATGCTTTCTATCTCCTTTTAAACATATTAATATGGCTATAACTAGTCCTTTAATATCCTTGTGTACTAATTCTATCATTGGTGCCATTTCTGAGTTTGCTCTTGTCACTTGCCTTGTCTTTGTATTGTGGATTGCATTTTCATTTATAGAGTGCCGAATACCCTGTATTCTTTTGATTATTCTTAGACACTTTTCTGAGACACATTTATGCTACCTGGAAACAGTTTGATTATTTAAAATTTTGCTTTTAAGCTTTTTTGGAAGCACTTGAGCAGCCTCCATTCCAGGGCTAATTTCTCCTATTACTGAGAACATATCCTTCTTAGTACTCAATCTAATACTTCATGTACTGTAAGATCTTTTTCTTTTGTTGCAGTACAAAATATTCTTGGTCCTGTGCTAGGTTTCCATGATTAGTTTTCATGCTTCTTTCCCCAGTCTTGACGGGTTGCCTTATATTCATGCATTCATCTGTCCACAGCTGAAGATTCAAATGGAACCCTCTGCCATTCTTTGGAGCTCTCTCTTCTCTGGTACTCAATCTTTAGCCATCTTGGTTGGTGGTGATTGTGTCCTGTAGAGTCAATTATGACTCACATACTATATAGGGTTTTCTTTACAAGAGCAGAAAGCTCAAATTGATGAACCTGTGATTAGGAGCCTAACTCATAATACACTGTACTACCGGGACTCTGGTACCCTGACCTGCAAATTCTAGCCATCTTGTTGTTGGTAAGTGCCATCGATTCAACTCCAACTCATAGCTGAGGAGAGACTGGTAAGTTTGAACCATCAACATTTTTGTTAACAGTTCAGTGTTTATCCTACAGTGCCACACTAGAACTCCCTAGCCATCTCAGCCTCTCAAATTCTCTGGTCTTTCTGCTCAAATTTAGGTGATTTTAGATTTTCAAATTGGTTTCGCCACCCTCTGTACTGAAGTCTGGTTACTAATTGGTGTTGCTGGGTGCCACAGAGTTATTTTCAACTCAGGATGACTCCATATGACAGAGTAGAACTATCATGGGGCTTTCTTGGTTGTAACATATATAGAAGCAGATCACCAGGTCTTTCTTCTAACCACTATCCTTTCAGTTAACAGCCAACCCCTTAACCACCAGAGCAACTTCAGATACTTGTTGTTGTTGTTGGTGGTGGTTTTGATGGTGGTATGCTGTCGATTCGATTCTGACTCATAGCAATCCTGTCTGTATAGAGTTTCTGAGGCTGTAAGTCCTTGTTGTTGTTGTTAGGTGTCATCGAGTCAGTACTTACTCATAGCAACCCTATGCACAACAGAATGAAACACTGTCTGGTCCCGGGCCAACCTCACTATTGTTGCCATGCTTGAACCCATTGATGCTGCCACTTTGCCAATCCATCTCACTGGGGTCTTCCTTTTTATCTCTGACCCTCCACCCTACCAAACATGATATCCTTCTCCAGTGACTGGTCCCTCCTGACAATATGTCTGAAATATGACAGATGAAGTCTGGTCATCTTGGCTTCCAAGGAGCCCTCTGGCTGTACTTCATCCAACACAGATCTGTTTGTTCTTCTGGCAGTCCATGATACTTACAATATTCTCCTCCAACACCATAACTCAAATGCATCAATTCTCTACAGTCTTCCTTATTCACTGTCCAACTTTCACATGAAAATACCATGGCTTGAGTCAGGCTCACCTTAGTCCTCAAGCTGACAGCTGTGATCTTCAACACTTTAAAAAGGTCTTGTACAGCAGATTTCTCTAATGCAATACGTCATTTGATTTCTTGACTACTGCTTCTATGAGGGTTGATGATTGTAAATCTTTTTTTTTTTTAATTTTTAATTTTTAATTGTGTGATAATTTACATGGGGGAACATTAGTTTTACTTTCATTCTATCATACATCATTTCATTGCCATAGTTACCATCCCGTCCATGCATCAATCATCACCCAACCAAAGGGTATACCCCGCAGGTCCCCCCCTCCCCCCATGGTCCTCAGCACACAGCCCTCTTCTCTCCCTGGATCTCAAGTCCTCAGCCACTCTATCTCTCTGTGTCATCCTCTCTGTCTCCATCTCAGGCCTCACTGCTTCTCTGGGTGGGGTCCCGATCTCCACTCTTCTCCAGTGATGGTCCCAGGGGCCTTCGTTCCTAGACTGAAAGGTTAATCACTCCCCTCCTTGCTATAAAATATCTGCCTTTACATTTCCAGTCCTCACAATCAGTCCTGATAACAATTATTCGCCCTTGCATCACAAGAGACCCATCTGCATTTCTTTTCATCAGCCCTTCCTAGACAGGTTGGATATTACTCACTTGAGACTCTACCATCCGCCCTGTTGATCTAGGCTCCCTTTTGAAAACCTGTACACCAGTCACTTCTTACCTTTGTATCCCTCCCTCCATTTTGGGTAGCCAATGCTCAAGTTGCCCATCCCTATACTGGACACACTGTAGCCTCTTTTTAGGTATTCCAATCAGTTTTAGGCAGAAGACGGACTTACAAGCTTCCTATGGTGATATTTCTGGCTATTCCTTTCTCTACTCTCCCGTGACTGTTTTAGAATATAATGGATGGAAAATCAAGGTTCAAAAGTCAGCCAAGCATCTTAACATTATTCCTCCCTTTTCCCCATTCCAACCATGTCCCAGTCTCTGTATCCCAGAGCCCTGTTGTTCCAAGGCTGCGCCTACATCATTTATTGATTGTAAATCTTTATGGGAGCAGAAATCTTCCTCTTTCTCCCTTGGGGCAGCTGGTGGATTCAAACTTCTGACTTTTCAATTAGCAGCCCAATGTGCAACACACAATGCTACCAGTCTCCGTTCAGCTAGGCTTACAGGCAATAAACTAGAAGAATCAAACAGCAAAATTTTACTTGATAATGTCCAATGATTCCTACATTCCACTGGGTCACCTCTCTTTGGAACTGGCACCAATATAGATCTCTTCCAATCAGTTGGCCAGGTAGTTGTCTTCAAAGTTTCTTGGCATAAATTAGTGAGTGCCTCCAGAGCTGCATCAATACGTTGAAATATTCAATTTGTATTCCATCACTTGCTGGAGGCTTGTTCTTTGTCAATATCTTCAGTGCACTTTGGAGTTCTTCTTTCAGTACCATTAACTTCTGATCATATGTTACCTCTTGAAATGGTTTAACAACGACCATTTGTTTTTGATATAGCGCCTCTGTGTATTCCTTCCATTTTTGTTTTGATGCGTTCTGCATCATTCAATATTTTGCCCTATTTTTGTTGTTGTTGTTGTTGTTGTTGTTATGTGCCGTGGAGTCGGTTCCGACTCATAGCGACCCTACACAGGGTTTCCGAGGCTGTAAATCTTTACGGGAGCAGACCGCCTCATCTTTCTTCCGCGGAACCGCTGGTAGTTTCGAACTGCTGACCTTACAGCTCGCAGCCTGATTCATAACCACTACGCTACCAGAGCTTTTGTTGTTAAGTGTAGTTAAGTCAGTTCCAACTCATAGCAACCCTCTATGGAGTTTCTGAGGAGAAGCTGGTGAGTTTGAACTGCCAACCTTGTGGTTCGTAGTCCATTGCTGATCTTACAGTGCTACACCCTTCAATACTGCAGGTTGAGGCTTAGTTTTTTTCTTCAGTTCTTTTAGCTTGAGAAATACTAAGCATGTTGTTCCCTTTTGGTTTTCGAACTCATCTTTGCACATTTCATTATAATAGTTGGCTTTGTTTTTTCATGCTGCCCTTTGAAATTTTCTGTTCAGTTCATTTACCTCCTCATTTCTTTCATTTGCTTTATCATCTCTACACAGGTAAGCAAGTCTCAGAGTCTCTCTTGACATGCCATCAAGTCAGTTTGGACTCATAGCGACCCTGAGTAGGGTTTCTGAGGACCAGCTGATGGGTTTGAACCACCCTTCTTGTAGTTAGCAGTCCAGTGCTTTTCCTACTGTACCTATTAAGTTACATTTATCAATCTTTTCTGCATAATTATGTTTAGTTTGCTGTTACTGTTAAGAATATACATAGCAAAACATACAACAATTCAACAGTTTTTACAAAGACCATTTAGTGACACTGATTACATTCTTAGAATTATGTGATCTTTCTCACCCTCCTTTCCTAAGCTTTTCTTCCTCCATTAACATATATTCACTGCCCCCTAAGGTTGCTTTCTCATTGTTTGTGTTGTTGTTGTCAATTTGATCCCACTGAAATAGTTTTTAGGAGTCCTGTGGCATAGTAGGTTATGCACTAGGCTGTGAACTGTAAAGTCCAGTTAACAGTTTGTCTGCTAAGTTCAAATCCACCAACCACTCCACGTGAGAAAAATGAAGCTTTCTGCTCTTGTAAACCTTATACAAGGTTTCTGCCTCTGAAACCTTATATAAGGTTGCTATGAGTCAGAACCAATTTAATAGCATACAATAACAACATAATAGTTCTTAAAGGTGTATAATGCTGTATCTATTAAACCAATGGCAACTTTACTCTCAATAGAGAGAAGATGAAAGCATTTCCCTCTTGAATGGAAACCTAACAAAGATGCCTTTTACCACCATTCCTATTTAATATTGTGCTGGAAGTCTTAGCCAGAGCTATAAGGCAAGAAAGGGAAGTTAAAGGCATCCAAATTGGCAAAGAAGTACAGCTCTCCATATTAGCAGATGATATGATGCTATACATAGAAAATCCCAAAGAATACAATAAAATTATTGGAATTCACTGAAAAATTCAGCAAAGTGGCACAGTTGTTGTTGTTAAGTGCCATCGAGTAGGTACCGACTCACAGCGACCCTGTATAGGGTTTCCGAGGAGCAGCTGGTGAGTTTGAACCACTGACCTTGCAGTTTGAATGGATTTACAGTCTGGCGCATTAACCCACAGCGCACCAGGCACAGTTGTTGTTGTTGAGTGTCGTTGAGTCGATTCTGACCCATAGTGACCCTGTATAGGATTTCCAAGGAACAGTTGGTGAGTTTGAACCGCCAACCTTGCAGTTCAAACGGCTTTGCAGTCTGGTGCATTAACTAACCCACAGCGCCATACCAGGCACAGTACAAGACCAAAATACAAAAAATTAGTCAAATTCCTTTACACTAACAAAGAAAGCTCTAAAAAAGGAAATTAGGAAAAGAATACCATTTACATTGATCGCTCAAAAGATGAAATTGTTTGTATTGTTGTTAAGTGCTTTCAAGTCATTTCTGACTCATAGCGGCCCTGTGTAGGGTTTCCAAGGAATGGATGGTGGATTTGAACCACTGCTTTTGTGTTTGGCATTTCAGTGTTTATCCAACAGTGCCACACCAGGACTCCAAAAAAGACTAAACACTTAGGAATAAATCTAACCAGAGAAACAAAAAACGTATACAAAGAAAACTATAAAATTCTACTACAAGAAACCAAAGGAGACTTACATAAATGGAAGACTATACCATGCTCATGAATAAGAAGACTTAACATTGTGAAAATGTCAACACTACCAAAAGCAATCTATAGATATAATGCAATCTCAATTTGAATTCCAACATCATTCTTTCATGAGATGGAAAAACTAATCACAAACTTTATACAGAAAGGAAAGAGACCCCAGCTAAATAAAGCACTAACAAGGAAGAACCAAGTTTGAGGTATCTCAGTTCACAATCTTAAAACCTACCATACAGACACATAGACCAATGGAACAGAATTGATAAACCAGAAATAAATCCATCCATCTATGGACAGCTGATCTTTGACAAAGTGCTGCAACATATTAAATGGGGAAGAGATAATCTCTGACAAATGGTTCTGGCAAAACTGAATATCCATTTGCAGAAGAATGAAACAGATCCATATCTCACAACATATACAAATATGAACTCAAGATGGGTCAAAGACCTAGATGGAAAACATAAGACTATAAAGAGCATCAATGAAAAAATAGGGACAAACTTAAGGGCCTTAGTACATGACATAAATACACTATCAAACAGAACTGAAAATGAACAAACAGTAGAAGGCAAGTGAGATAATTGGGACCTACTAAATATTAGACACTTATGTACATCTGCCAAAAGAACCAATAGATTCATTTTGAAAGAAGTGCAGCCAGAGTGTTCCTTGGAGGCCAAGATGGCCAAACTTCATCTCTCATACTTCGGACATATTTTCAGGAGGGACCAGTCACTGGAGAAAGATATCATGTTTGGTAAGGTGTTACTGTGTCTTGGAGTCTTACTCTTTTTTGCTGATCTTTCACTTTATCAGCATGATATCCTTCTCCAGGGACTGGTGTTTCCTAATAACATGTCAAAAGTATGAGAGACGAAGTCTCCCCATCCTGGCTTCTAAGGAACATTCTAGCTGTACTTCTTCCAATGCAGATGTGTTTGTTCTTCCAGAAGTCCATGGTACTTTGAATATTCTTCTCCAACACCATAACTCAAATGCATCGATTCTCCTACTGTCTTCCTCACTCATTGTCCAACTTTCACATGCATATGAGGCTATTGAAAATACCAAGGCTTGGGTTATGTGCTCCTTAGTCCTCAAACTGCTATCTTTGCTCTTTAAGGAGTATTCTGGCTGTATTTCTTCTGTGGTATTAGTATGTTATTGTTTTTAAATGCGTTGAGTCAATTCCAACTCAAAACAACCTTGTATAGGGTTTCCGAAGAGCAGCTGGTGAGTTTGAACCACCAACCTTATGGTTCAAACTCACCTTGCAGTCCAGTGCATTATCCCACAGTGCCACTTATATGGAGAAATATGAAAACACCTCCTCATTCAAGTGAACATATTTAGCATTACAAAATTTGGATGACTTGACATTATGTTCACCCTGATGAGATGAAATACGACATTCATAACTTCACCTAGTAAGTGTCATTGTTACTTTAACCCCAAGTTACTCAAGTCTTTAAGGAGCTCTGGTAGCGTAGTGGTTACAAATCGGACTGCGAACTCTTAAGGTCAGCAGTTCGAAACTACCAGCTGTTCCGTGGGAGAAAGATGAGGCTTTCTGCTCCCATAAAGATTTACAGCCTCAGAAACCCTGTACAGGATTGCTATGAGTCAGAACCAACTCCACGGCACATAACCAACCCACCATCTTGTAGCTTCTTTGACTATACTTAAATTTAGCAGTTTGTGATAGTTTGCTAAAGAATGACAGTTTGAATCCACCTAAGAAAGAAGCCTCCCGTCCGAGAAAGATGTAATGATCAATCAAGAAAGACCTATGGAACAGTTATACTCTGTGACACATGGGGCCAACGT
Organism: Chrysochloris asiatica; assembly: GCF_000296735.1. Taxonomy (NCBI): domain Eukaryota; kingdom Metazoa; phylum Chordata; class Mammalia; order Afrosoricida; family Chrysochloridae; genus Chrysochloris; species Chrysochloris asiatica. The sequence continues at coordinate 5,122,112 of NW_006408536.1, forward strand.
GAGTCAGAAATGGTTCAACAACTATAGTTTGTTTTTTGGTTTTGGATACCTCAAATGAAGAGTTTTCGAAAGAACTTCTGTGGTCTTTGCTACCGCAACATCATATCCTCTAGGTGCTTGTGCTTTCAGTGGACAAATAGAAGTGATTTATATACATTTCAAAATCATGTGACTATTTCCCATTCAAATTTAATATGACAGAAATTTCTTTATAGTCTTATATTTTATATTTATATCTCTTTTCCCCTACAGTGAAAAATTTAGTTCCTAATATATTCATTTACTTGTTTTATACTATAACATTTGTAAAATTGTTTTTAAATTGCTATATTACTACTGATCTAAACGTTCTTTGCAGTTTTTGCTGTTAGAATACTATGCATAAAATTATTGGAAATCATTTTTTTTCCATGTGCTTATGTTATCAGCTTGATATACAGTCAAGTTTATGTTTTTCATTTCTTATTCAACTTTTAAATTTACTTTTATGATTAACTGTTTATATGATTCAAAAATCTAAAGAACATAAAAAAGGTACAGTCAAAGATTATATTCCTATTCTGTCAACTAAAGCTTGTGATGACATTTCCATGAGCTCTTGATTCATCTCTCTTGCATTTCTTTACAAATTAAGCACATGCATACGCTACTATTTTTTCTTCTTAGTTACTTAAAAGGTTGTTGTTAAGTGCCATCAAGCCAGTTCCAACTTATAGCAATCCTATAATAATGACTGGTGAGTTTCAACCACTGACCTTGCAATTCAAACCAATCTTGGCGGTCCAGTGCTTAACCTACAGCACCACATTAGGACTCCCTATAAAAGGTAGAATATAGTATACATACTTCTCTACTCAGCTTTTTCTCCCATAATATTCCAAATCATTTGTTGTTAAGTGCTGTCAAGTCGGTTCCGACTCATAGCAACCCTGTATAAGGTTTTCAAGAAGCTTTTGGTAGGTTAGAATCACAAACTTTGCAATTAACATTGACAATAAAGAACTGATGCCTTTGAATTATGTATGGTGTTGGCAAAGAATATCAAATATAGCATGGACTGTCAGGAGAATGAACAAATTTGTCTTGGAAGAAGTACAACCAGATTGCTTCTTAGAAGCAAAGATAACTTTGTCTCACTTACTTTGTATGTGTTATCAGGAGGCACCGGTTCCTGGAGAAGGAAATCATACCTGGTAGAGAGTCAGTGAAAAAGAGAAAGACCTTCACAGGGGCAACAATGATGGGCTCAAACATAGCGACAATTGAGGATGACTCAAGACCTGGCAGTACTTCCTTCTGTTGTATATAGTGTTGATGTGAGTCAGAACCAACTCAATGACACCTAACAGCTTCTCAATAGCTCTTTAAAACTCGTCGGGTCACAAAAGACAAGGAAAGTCTGAGAAACTGTCACAACCATGAGTTGCCTGAGGAGATATGACAACTAAACATATGGGGTATCCAGGAACCAGAAAAGGATATTAGGGGGGAAACTAATGAAATTGGAATCAGTTAGTATTAATATATGAATACTGGCTCACTATCTGTGACATGTCCCTTACTAATGTGGGGAAACTGCATGCAGGGTATATGGGAATTTTGAATCATTTTAATATTTTTCTGTAATTGTAAACCATTGAAATTTTTGTTTAAAAAATCATGATCACATAAGAGGATAAAATAGAAGAAAAAGTTTTATTTGAAATTACATAATTAAATGTTACACTTGAGTCTTTCATTCAAATGCCATTCAACACAAAGATCACAGAATCCTGCTTTTCTATTCATTTTTTATGTTGATACAAAGAGTATCGTCTTTGTTAAAAAAGATCCATAAATAACCTTGAAGAGTAGGCTCTGCTGTTAATTCCTAACTTTCAGGTGGCTAAGGAAGGAGACAGGCAAAAAAGAAAAGAACTTCCTTTCACATGACAAGTGATGTGTGATATTTAACAGTTTAACTGCCCCCTCTGCTTCTCAGCTGGGAACTATTTATTTTTGGCAGATGTACCTATGAATCAGGCCACAAATAACAGAGAAGCCTTTTTGCCCATACCTTTAACCTTTGAATCACATTCTTTTTAAATTATCACTGATCACATTTGTTGTAGATTTAACCATTCCAACAAATATTTATTCCCAATGCATATTTGAATATATGTAGGATAAACACTGCCCCGCAAGGTTGGTTTGTATAGCAACATCAGTGGCTCAAACCCACCAGCTGCCCCACAGAAACCCTAGTGAGTTGGAACGGACTTACTGGCCCTTAACAACAAGAAGAGTATTTTCATGATTATCACTTCCGTGGGACAAAGATGAGGCTTTCTGCTCCCGTAAAGATTTACAGCCTCGGAAACCCTATACAGGATCGCTATGAGTCGGAACCGACTCCACGGCACATAACCACCACCACCACAGTAATGGAACCGCTGTATATCTGAGGTCACCTTGAACAAAATGGTAAACTGTCAATTTCAGGGTTTTTACTTCTGGTATCGTCTACTTCTTGTTGTTATGTCTACTTAGTTACAGCAAAATCATTTAAATATTTATAACTAGTCAGTGGAAGCTACAAAGTACAAGACAATCTTGGCAATTATAGGGCAGCCTAGAAAAGGATAATAGAAAATAAAATGCTCGAATACAGATTCAATCACATTTGAGTGAATTGGAATTATGAGAATTATAATTATAGCAATAGGTTCTAACTACAGTGGACTTATCTTCTTGTCTTCCATACATGTCTTCCTGTCTTGAACAACCCCCACCATCATTCTTAAGAGGAATTCCCGAATGCTCCCCAGAGTACTCCTTCTGCTATGCCTCACTGATTGTCCAGACAAGAAACCTTATAAGGTTGTCAGAACTACAGGAAATGACCATTTCTCTTTCTCCGTACCTGTAAATAATCAGATTTTCCTGTCATCACAAGGCCCCCTTTACCCCCATGAGAATAAGGCCAACACTGACGAAAGTAGGGCTGAAATATGGGAACAAGTGCCAATAATTTGGATATCTATATCTTACCAGGCACAATGAAGTCTTATTGATGATCTTCCAATTCTGGGTCACTTCATTCCTCTTAAAATTAAGTGAAGTTGTGTTTATCTAAACCTCAACTAAAAATTCTAGAATATACACTGATAGTTTTTGAACGTGTACTGTGTGCTATGAACTATGTTAAATGCTTAAAATATATGACCTCATTTATTTTCCACAATAATCCTATATTTAGATCCTTGAGTTTGCCCCTGTAGGGTTAGAAATAACCATATAATTAAAAGGATAGAGTTTAAGTAACATGCCCAAACTACAGATATTACAGATGGATAATCTGAAGCCCAATTAGGTTAAACTAAAGCCACAGAACTAATGTTTTACAAAGTTAAGACAATTGTGCTATGCCTACATGCACAAAAAGCAGGGTGTGAAAAGGAATGATTGCTTGGTACTCTAAACAAAACAAACCCTGGTGGCGCAGTAGGTTAAGTGTTGAGGGAGAGAGATCGGGTTGCTATGAGTCAGAATCCACTCGATAGCAGTGGGTTTTTTGCTCTAACTACTGAATGATTAAAAAAAAACAGTTCATTGATTAAATTCTACTTTTTAGTTCCAAAGCAGTATACAAAACAAGAGTGGGTCATTTATCTATATGTATTTTACGTTTTCTTCAACAACACCAAAATAATTCCATGAATAGGTAATACTTGATAATTTGGCTATATGACAGTTCATCAAAAAAGTTTTCACTGATTTAAAAAGAAAAATACTCACCACATATAGTGCATATGTAAAAAAAAAAAAAACAAAAAACAAAAAAAACAAAAAACAAAAGCTGTTGCAGTTGATTGTGACTCATGGCAATTTCATAATTGGCCATATGATCTCTTTCAGACAAATAATATGGAAGATGCAGTTTTGGTTTATATTTATCATAACTCCTTTCCCTATTCTATGAAAATATTTTTAATATTATTGTCTTTCCCAAAAACTATATAGAAATAACTTATCAAAAATATGTATTCATAAAAACCCATTAAGTCCAAATTTCTAACTCCCCTAATTAACATCTTTAAGACTGAGAAAACTAGGGAACCAGTAATATATTATGGTTGTTAGGTGCTAGGTGTTGTTGAGTTGGTTCCAACTCATAGCAACCCTGTGCACAACAGAACAAAACACTGCCTAGTCCGGCGCCATTCTCACAATTGTTGTTAAATTCGAGCTCGTTGTTGATGCTACTGTGTCAGTACATCTTGTTGAGGTCTTCCTCTTTTTCGTTTACCCTCCACTTTACCAAACATGATTATCTTTCTCCAGGGACTAGTCCCTCCTGACAACATGTCCAAAGAATGAGAGACAAAGTCTTAGCATCCTCAATTCTAAGGAGCATTCTGACTATACTTCTATCAAGACAGATTTGTTTGTTCTTCTGGCAGTCCTTTCAATATTCTTCTTCAACACCATTATTCAAATGCATTGCTTCTTTTATGATATCTCTTATTCACTGCCCAACTTTCACATGCATATGAAGCGATTGTGAATACCATGACTTGGGTTCTCTCCACATTAGTCCTTGAACTGACATCTTTTCTCTTTAGCATTTTAAAGAGAGGCCTTTGCATCAAAATTGCCTAATGCAATACATCATTTGATTTCTTGACTGTTGTTTCCATGGTTGTTGATTGTGAATCCAAGCAAAATGAAGTCTCTAATAACTTCAATCTTCTTATCTGTTTATCATAATGTTATGTATTGGTCCAGTTGTGAAGATTTTTGTTTTCCTTACATTGAGGTGCAATCCAAGACTGTGGTCTTTGATCTTCATCAGTAAGTATTTTAAGTCCTCTTCATTTCCTGTAAACAAGGTGGTGTCATCTCCATGTCTCAGGTTGTTAATGAATCTTCCTCCAATCCTGATACTTTGTTCTTCTACCTATAATCCAGCTTTTCAGGTTATTTGCTCAGGATAGAGATTGAGTAAGTATGGTGAAAGGATTCAGTATTCCCTTGTTCTATTTAAACAACTGACTCTTGGTCTATGTACAGGTTCCTCATGAGCACCATTAAGTGTTCTGGAATACCAATTCTTCACAATGTTATCCATAGTTTGTTAATCCACACAATTGATTGCCTTTGTGTAGTCAATAAAGCAAAAGTAAACATCTTTCTCGTACTTTTTGCTTTTAGACATGACCCATCTCATGTCAGCAATGTTATCCCATGTTCCACGTTGTCTTCTGAATCTGGCTTGAATAATGTGATATTAATGATATTGTTCTATGATTTTTGCATTTAGTTGGGTAACCTTTCTTTGGAATGTGCACAAATATAAATCTCTTTCAACTGATTGGCTAGGTAACCAGCTGTCTTCCAAATTTCTTGGCATAGATGAGTGAGCTCCACCAGTGCTGTATCAGTTTGTTGAAACATTTCAATTTGTATTTAATAGATTATTGGAGACTTGCTCCTAACCAGTGCCGTTAGTGTAGTTTGGACATTTTCCTTCAGTACCATCAATTCTTAATCACATACTACCTCTTGAAATGACAAAACTACTACCAGTTATTTTTGGTACAGTAACTCTATGTATTTCTTCTAACTTTTTTTGATGCTTTCTGAATCATTCAAATTTTGCCCACAGAATCCTTCAATATTGCAAGTTGAGGTTTGAATTTTTTCTTCATTCTTTCAGCTTGAGAAATACTGAGAGTGTTCTTCCCTTTTAGTCTTCTAATTCCAGGTCTTTGAACACTCCATTATAATATTTGACTTTGTCTGCTCAAACTGTCCTTTGAAATTTTTCATCCACCTCTTTTACTTCATCATTACTTCCAGTGCTTTGGTTTCTCTATCTTCAAGAGCAAGGTCCCGAGTCTCTTCGGACATTCATTTTGATCTTTTCTTTCTTTGCTGTCTTTTAAATGACCTTTTTCTTTCTTCATGTGTGATGTTCTTGATGTCATCCTACAACTCTCTTGTGTTTGGTCATAGTATCTAATGCATCAAATCTGCTCTTGAGATGGTCTCTAAATTCAGGTGCCGTATATTAAAGGTCATATTTTGGCTCACTGCCTTTAGTGATTGGTGCTTAAATTAGAATAATAGTGATATGAACTGGTCTTCCTTGTATTTGTCTGACTATTGTCCTATCACAGATGGCACTGTACTTCAAGATCGATCTTAAGGTGCTCTTTTTCACAATGACTACAACGCCATCCATCTTGAATTTGTCATTCCAGTATAGTTAATCATATAGTTGTCCAAACCAAAATGGCCAACACCAGTCCATTTCAGCTCACTGATGCTAAGGATATTGATCTTTATGTGTTCCACTTTGTTTTTGATTATTTCCAATTTTCACAGATGCATACTTCTTACATTCCAAGTTCCAATTGGTCACGAATATTTGCAGCTGTTTCTTCCCATTTTGAGTTGTAACATATCAGCAAGTAAAGGTCCTGAAACTTTACTCCATTTATGTCGTTAAGGTTAACTCGACTTTGAGGAAGCAACTCTTCCTCAGTCTCATTTTAAGTGTCATCCAACCTGAAAGGATGATCTTCAGGCTCTGGTAGCGTGGTGGTTACGAATCGGGCTGCTAACCTGAAAGTCGACAGTTTGAAACTACCAGCAGTTCCAGCGGGAGAAAGATGAGGCATTCTGCTCCCGTAAAGATTTACAGCCTCGGAAACCCTATGCAGGGTCACTAAGAGTCAGAACTGACTCCATGGTACTTAACAACAACAACAATATATGACAAGGTTTCACTATTATTCATAAGTTTTTTTCTGTGGCTAACCATTCAGAAGTGTCCTACCTCTCCTTTTTTCTCTGTCTTAGTCTGGAAGCTCTGCTGAAACCTGTCTACCATGAGTGACCCTGCTGGTGTTTAAAATACCGATGACATAGCTTCCAACATCACAGCAACACACAAGCCACCACAGTAGGACAAACTGACTCATTAAGGGATTTGAATATAGAAACCCAAATCCTTGGTTCTAGTATACATGTTTAAAACACTGACAGTGCCTTTAGAATCCCAGTATAAATGGATAATAGAAGTGTGCTTCTTCTATTGGTTTGGCTCATTAAGGGATACTGGCACAATGGCCCATGTCGGACATTTTCTTTTCATTCTAATTGGAAACATTCATGTTAAATAAATTTTGTGGAAAATCCACTTCTATATCTCCCATATGCTCATTATCCTTGTGTGTTTTTTTAAAAAATAGTAATGAAATCAAGCTACACAAAAAATTTTTAAGGTATACTTATTGTATTTTAGAGACACATTTTGGATACAAGAGTCTCTTGAGTTTATTGACTGTTAACCATGTTTTAAAGAAACTAAATGTAAATTATGGAGGTAGTCTAAATTTTAATAACTATTAATGACAACTTCCTTAATTAAAACAACTTAGATATTTTTTATTAAAAATTTTATTTTTCAAAAACTGATATTAAGAAGGGCAAACTTTTGTCTGTCCTCTTTTCCACTCTAGTAAGCTGAGTTGTTCTCAATTTAACGTCTCAAGTTTACTAAACTAAAAACAGTTTAGCCAATCATTATCCATAAGCTATGTATGTATGTCCTTAGGTTTAACTATGGCTGCCCTGAAATTAGTACTAAAGATGGAAAGCGCATGACAATGAGCTCATCATGCCATAATGAGATGGGCTTCAGAGACTGCAAAGTGCTTTACTTCCACAATATGCAAATTGTGTACAATGCCAGATGCAGAAGCGCTGATCCAGTTGCCAAGTTCTATGGAGGGCATGGTGATTCATTCACAAATTGTCACAAATTTAGCTACTCAGGAACAAGCAGTCTGTTTAGGGATGTCTACATGCTTGGATACTGTGGAGTAGTATATGATATCCTGGCACCTGGAAAAAGACCTCAACCTCACATTCTGTCAAAGTCTGCCATTATGTCTGACCTGGTTAATCCCAGGATATAACTCAATATCTTTCTGTGCCTGATGATATTGGATTTGATTGCTCATGTGAGAGAGACACCATTCAGTTAAAAGAGAAGTACTGGTCTCATAGAATACTTTGAACATTCTGATTTACAGATAGATTTCTCCCTAGTAACAATTCATTTTTGTCCATATAAGTCATTTTTTTTCTATTTATAAGATATCTAACATTAGATTCGACATTACATTTGGTTATATATACATATATTTGCCATCTTGAAATATGTTTATTTATCCAGTAAATATTGTTTGACTGCCTACTAGACTCATGGTGTGGTGCTGAAGGATAAGCACTGGACCATAAGGTTGGTTTGAACCGAAAGATTGGTAAAACTTACCAGCTGCTTCTCTGAAACCCTGTTCAGGGTCACTATGGGTTGGAACCGACTCAACAGCACTTAATAGCAAGAACCAAAACAACTAGAAGCCCGGGACCAAGTTATATAATCAAGAAAATTAGTGTGGCTTAAAAATGCCGTGGTTTAATAGAAATATAAATACAGATTTTCTTGGTTATCTGCATGTGACCACAAGTATTTAATTTAAAAAATATTTTAATTTCTTGTGGAGGTGTTGGAGTGGTGGAACAAAATTTGATATTAAAAATATAACTTCTGGTCAGTTGTCCAGATAACATTCATCCATCTAAAACGGAACTTAGGGAGACTTCCACACATACACACACAAATTGTTTTATTCACTAATTCAATGTCAATCCTTCAAAATAGTGAAATATTTAGAGAATAAAGGTTAACAAAATTTTTTAAGTATTTTCTTAAGGAAAATAAACTACATTTTTCTCTCAATGCATAAAAAAAGGTAAAGATGCATGTAATGTATATACAAAATATGAAAAACACACATTCATAAAATTTATAGCAGGAGACAGTAAACTATGCTCTGAGAGTCAAATCAGGCCCAATGTCTTTCTTTGTAAATAAAGTTTTGTTAGAAAATAGCCATGCTCATTTGTTAATCTACTGTTTATGACTGTCTCCACACAGTTACAGCAGTTATATTTAGTATGCAAAGCCTCAAATCTTTATTATCAGGTCCTTTAGGAAAAAAAAAATTGCTTACCCTTGGTTTATAACTTTGCATTGCATTCCGATAAAAAGTATTGTTTTTCATTAATTAGCTCGTGCTCGCAACATATTGTCAAAATACAAAGTGCTAAAAGTTAATTTATAATAGATTTCAAATAGAAATGCAAAATGTTAAATAGAATCAAAGCAGTCTCTTCGTATAGAAGCTAGCTTATAGAATAAATCGTGCTGCGAACCTTAAGGTCAGCGGTTCGAAACTACCAGCTGCTCCGCGGGAGAAAGATGAGGCTTTCTACTCCCGTAAAGATTTACACCCTCGGAAACCCTGTACAGGGTCGCTATGGGTCGGAACCGACTCGACGGCACTTACAACAACAACAACAACAAGGGTTTCAAAAAGGGTAGGTAGGGTTTCTCATACTTTAGACATATTGTCAGGAGGGACCAGTCACTGGAGAAGGATATCATGTTTGGTAAGTTGGAGGGTCAGAGAAAAAGAGGAAGACCCCCAGCAAGATGGATTGGCAAAGTGGTGGCATCAATGGGCTCAAGCGTGGCAACAATTGTAAGGTTTGCCCAGGACCTGGCAGTGTTTTGTTCTGTTGGTAACTATGAGTCAGTACTGACTCGATGGCAGCTAACAACAACAACAAGCGTTTCAGAAAGTTCTTGGAACAATTCTTTTATCTTTCAGTTTCATTTTCCCATGAATATTTTGAAACCCTCTTTTACTTAGCAGAGATATTAAAAGGAAAGAACTACCTAAATATGAATACTTTCTACCAAAATTATAAAATTTGGTATTGTATTTTTAATGTGTATCAAGATCAAGTGAGGAAAACAGGACTCACACCAGGGATTCATTACAAGGTATTGAATATTGTTGTTGTTAGGTGCTGTCGAGTTGGTACCGACTCATAGCGACCTTATGCACAACAGAATGAACCAGTGCACCAATCTCACAATCATTGCTTAAGCCCATTGCTGTTGCCACTGCGCCAATCCATCCCAGTGGGGGTCTTCCTCTTTTTCGCTGTTTCTCCACTTTACAAAGCATGATGTCCTTCTCCAGGTACTGGTTCCTCCTGATAATATGTCTCAAGTATGAGAGACCAAGTCTGGCCTTCCTGGCTTCTAAGGAGCATTCTAACTGGACTTCTTCCAACAAAGATTGGTTTGTTCTTTTGGAAGTCCATGGTACTTTTAATAGTCTCCTTCAACACCATAACTCAAATGCATCAATTCTTCTAAGGTCTTCCATATTCACTACCCAAATTTCACATACATATGAGGCTATTGAAAACACCATGGTTTGGATCAGGTCCTCAAACTGACATCTTTGCTCTTCAACACTTTAAAGAGGTCTTGTGCATCAGATTTGCCTAATGCAATATGTCATTTGATTTCTTGACTGATGTTTCCATGAGTGTTGATGGCTGATCCAAGCAAAATGAAGTTTTTGACAACTTCAATCTTTTCTCCATTTAACTTCATGTTATTTATTGGTCCAGTGGTGAGAATTTTTGAACATAGGTCATTTAACTTCATGTTATTTATAGGTCCAGTGGTGAGAGTTTTTGAATTGCAAAGATGTTAGAAGATTTAAAACTATGGACAGAGCCAATTCAGAGATTACCAACTGTTGGTGCATTCCTATCTATGGGGCTAAAGGGATAAAAGGTGATCAGAGCCAAGGAGCTGGAGCTTCCCAGTAGAACTTGGAATCTCAGAGGTGCTTAGCACACTCACTGAATTCGGACCATGGAGAGGTCGGCTGCAGGCAAAAGTGCTGCATCTACTCAGGAAATTGCTGAGGCAGTTACCCACTCAGTGCCTGCCATATACCAACTGTAATGAGAAGCCAGTAGGCAAGGGAGACTGGGAAAGTGAGTTTTGTAGAGAACAGCTCTCTAAGAAAGGGCAGGGGCTGGTTAGCTATGGATCTGAAACAAGTAAATAGCCTGCTCACAATGCTATTTAAAAGTCTTTAGAAATTCATAGCTTTTAGACCCATCCACACACACACACACACACAAATAATGGATGCATTTATAAATTGTCTGAAATTTACTTCATAATCCAGGAAATGAGCAGAATAGGTTAAGATCTTGACCAGGATATTTCAACAGCAGCAATACTAATATTTTGGCCTGATAATTCCTTGTTGTGAAGTACTGTTCTATACATGTAGGAAAGGGTATTTCCAGTTTGTATGGCCACAACCCACTAGTTGTGACAGTCAAAATTGTCTCCAAACATCACAAAATTGCTCATTTGAGAACCACTGGTTTAGATGCTCAAAGATCAACCTTGAGCATATTCATTGTTGAAGCTGGGTGACGGACACATGGTGGTGGTGATGGTGGTTTGTTATACTGTTTTCTCTGATGCTTTGCATTTTCACCCATAATAACAATTTTAACAATGTGCAATCAACTACTTTAGAGAGTGTTCTGCTTCTGCTAGATTTAGTATTTGAATTAAGGCTGTTACTAAAGGTCATATAAATCAATACTTGAGCCAATTAGTAAAGATGCTAATGAATTCTGAAGGTCAGCTTCTGAAATGGCTTTGCACAGAGAGAAGTAGAGTGATTTTACATGCTCTCTATTTTCATCATCCATATTTACATATTAAATACACAAATACATACAAAATTATGTTAAACATTTATTTTATAAATACATTTATACACATACAATTCCAATTTCCGATATTTTCATCCTAAAACAGGTAGTTCCTTCGCATATAAGTAAAGACAAGTCATTGGCTTGACTTCAGAATAGTCAACCACATTATATCACACAACATGAAATAGTTGCATCCTAAGATGAATCAGAAGGAGCCCTGATAGCGTAATGGATTCTGAGCTGGGCTGCTAACCACAAGGTCAGTAATTCAAATCTACCAGTCACTCAGCTGGAGAAAGACGAGGCTTTCTGCTCCCATAAAGATTTGCAGCCTCAGAAACACTATACAGGGACACTATGAGTAGGAACCGACTCGGTGGCACACAACCATCACCAAGATGAAGCAGAAGTGAATTTGAAGGTCAGATTTCGAATTCCATTGGTACTATTATCTAGATCTTTATTTTGGACAAATGCTTTCTTTAGACCTCAGTCTCCTGAGGACAAAAGAATTCTACTCAAAGCTGCTTACATGATCTTTCTAAAATAATTATATAAAATGTATTTGTCAAAATCATTCATTGCCTCCTTACATCTTTAAGGATGAAATGCAAAATTCTTCTTACAGGGGTATCTCAAAATCTTTCTTAAATTCTAGCCTTAGCATATCTCTCAACTCATGCCTTGCCAGTTCTCAAACCTCTCTGCTCCCTCCACTTATGATGAATCACCTTCAGTTTGTGTATGTGCCATGGTTCCTGATTACCCGGCTTATTCACATTTCCTAGATCAGCACAGTTCATCTCCAGATCAACACAGTTCCCATCTGGCCTACTGCACTTTTTCTTTTCTTTCTTTTTTTTTTTAATCACCAACTTGACCACATAGCTAGTTGAGATGCATATATGGCTTTGTCCCTTTGTATGGCACAGTGCATTCATCCGAATATCAAGCAAATGGATATAATTTATAACATACCATGTTTATTGGGTTTGAATGTGTATGCAAGGAGGCTTCAAAAAATTTGTGGAAAAATGGAATTGAAAGATAATGGAATTGTCCATGAGCTTTTTGAAACTCCCTCATTCATGCAGTATACTATCTTTCGGTAGCAATTTTTACTGCCATGATTTGAATGGACACATTTCTAACCTCTCTTTTCCTCCTGTTGTGTATCTCTGATCTCTCTTTTTACTGGAGGTAGGAGGAGGCTGGGCTTGGCAATATGCTTCTGAAAGATCATAGCCTGGAAAACTCTGTGGAAAACTCTATGGAGCCATTCATGCCTGCACATATGGGGCCACCATGATTTTGAATTGACTCACTGGCAACTAGCACCAACAGCACTTTGGAAATGTGCACATTATATTCCCATTGTAAAGCAAATACACGACAAAGTCAAACAAGCCAACAGATGTATTTCTGACAATCTGAGAGACAGTGGTTAAGGTTGAGAAATGTAGTAGATGCTGTTTAGAGCACATTTTGGCTAGAACCCACAACCAAGTGTGAATAAAATGATTCTATCTATAATATCATTATTATTATAAATAATAGTGAAGCAAACTGATCATTTCCTTTAAATCTTTCCCCCATCTGTTGGCAACATAATTAGGTACTCAGGGGTATTTGAGCCAGCTGAGCTTCAGGGAAAATCTGGTATCAATAAAGCAATCAATTCAACTGGAAAATAACACTCCAGATTTGAGATATTCATTATTTCAAATTTCCTGCCTGGTGAGAACCAGCATCATCCTAGGTATGGAAGCTAAATATAATACAGTAAGAGCTATACTTCTTTTGTTGATTTGCATTGTCTTATATTCATGAATTATTTAATTGTTAGACATATACCAGAAAGCAGAGAACTTCTATAAAAGGGTACAATCAGATTCCACAGCTACTGTATAAACACATAATTAATTCTCATACTGTATGCTACCTTATAAGAGGACAAAACAAAATTTGAAAATTTATGTGCATGTATACCTTTTAGTTATTATTATACCCTAACCCTTTACATTATAACTTGGCTTCCATTTATGATATGGACTGGTATGGAGTTCTGGTGTAGGGCTTTAGGATAAGCACTAGACTGCTAACCACAAGGTTGGTGGTTCAGGCCCACCAGCCACTCCTTGGAAAACCTACACAGGGTCGGTATGAGTCTGAACTGAGCTGACGGCTCAGGTAAAGGACCCTGATGCATAGTGGGACTGCTAACCGAAAGCAAATCCACCAGCTCTTCTGCGGGAGAAATGATGCTTTCTGCTCGTAAAGATTTACACCATCAGACACCTTATAGGTGCCACTGTAAATTGGAACCGACTTCATGCCACATAACCAGCCAGCCATGACATGGTATGGTTTTGGAGTCCTGGTGTGGCATTGTAGGATAAGCACTGGACTGCTAACCATAAGATCAGTGGTTTAAGTCTACAAGTTGCTCCTCAGAAATACTGTGTTGTTGTTGCTAAGTGTCATGTTGTTGGTTCTGAGTCATAGCAACCCTGTACAAGGTTTCTAAGGAGTGGCTGCTGAGTTTGAACCGCAGACCTTGCAGTTGAAACCGACCTTGCGATCCAGTGCTTTATGCTACAGCACCGCACACTCTACAGGCTTCCTATAAGTTCTGGTGTGGCTTTGTGGGATAAAGCACTGGACTGAAAGGTTGATTTGAATCACAGGGTCGGCGGTTCAAACTCACCAGCCGTTCCTTGAAACCCTACACTGGGTCTCTACGAGTCGGAACAGACTCGAAGGCACTTAACAACAACACCAATAGGAAAGGACTTGATGACACTTCAGAACAATAGTATGGTTAACTGCATTGCTGTACATTTGGAGAAATAAATTGAATAAATTGGCTGTGGAGTCCTGGTGTGGTGCTTTAGGATAAGTACCCCATAACAAGGTGGGTTTGAAACCGCAAGGCTGGTGATTAAAACTCACCAGTGGCTCTTTGGGAACCCTGTTCAGGGTAGCTATGAGAACCCACTTGAAGGCACTTAAAAATAACAACAGCAACAAAGGAATCCTGTGGCACTGTAGGATAAGCAGTTGACTGCTAAACATAAGACTGGCTGAGCTCAATAGCTGCTCAGTGGGAGAAAGATGAGGCTTTCAGCTCCTGCAAAGTTTTACAGCCTCAATGTTGTTATTGTTGTTGTTAAGTGCCATTGAGTCAATTCTGACCCATAGTGACCCTGTATAGGGTTTCCAAGGAGCAACTGGTGAGCTTGAACCGCTGATGTTGCAGTTCAAATGACTTTGCAGTCTGATTCATTAACCCACAGCGCCACACCAGGACTCCATGGATTCCTGTAATTTGGGGCAATAAATGAAATAAACCTAAAGAAGCCGTGGTGGTACTGGACTGCTAACCACAAGGTGGGCTCTTTGAGCTCAACAGTCACTTCTTGGGAGAAAGATGAGGCTTTCTGCTCCCTCAAAGATTTACAGCCTCAGATACTCTATGTTGTTGTTGTTGTTAGGTGCCATCGAGTCAGTATCGACTCATCACGACCTTAGGCACAACAGGACGAAACACTGCCTGATGCTGGGCCCAGCTCACAATGGTTGCCACGCTTGAGTCCATTGATGATGCCAACGGACTCAATGGCAGTGGGTTTGGCGTTGGTTTCATATCGATGTCTTTACCACAAGGCAAACAGAGATATCCTTTTCAATTAGAATGTACCTCCTTGATGAAGGAATTTTTAAGCTGCAGATCAGTCCCTGTCAAACTCTGAATATGGCATAAGGTTCCTTCAAACCAATTGTCCCCATTTCAGATTTCAAATTAAAATGGGAAGGAGGACTACTAAACACCATTCACACTCAGAAATTGGGACCTCGGTGCATTCTGTGGGTGCATGTTAACAAAGTGTTCCCCCAATTGCATACCTGGGATAAAAATGACACCTGGCTTGGTGAGTCACTCAACCCCTGAGGACATTTTTGCAAAGAGAGGCAAAACATCAAGACCTTTCTCAAAAATTAAATCAGCAAGCTTCCTATTTATCCTTCCGGCTTAAGGAGAGGGAGGAAATTCCTATTCCCTGAAGCACCTTGTAAGAGTTCAGACATGCCTTTAGCATGAATGGGAGCTGGGAGGAAAAAAGAAATAATCTTTTCAGAATATAAAGCAGGAAAGTTTCCTTTTCCCATAACTCTATATGGAATACGTTTATAAAAAGGTTACTCAGTAGAATCAGTGCATTACAACAGTGATCTTTAAGCAAAGTTAGACTTTAATAAAGTAATTTCATTTATTATCATGTCTTTTTACAAAGATGTATGAATATATGTTTCCATGGGTACGTATTTAAGATACAACCATCTAGTTTCAGCTTTATCTGTTTTAAACTCAGCTTTGCCTCATACTTTTAAATACAAGAATGCCATATTCTCAATAGCACTGTATGATAGTACTTTCTGAGACACAGAAACTATTCTATACACGTTGTTCAATATGGTAACCTCTAGCCACATATTGTTGGATAAGCACTCGACCATAAGTTCTAGTTGAAATGCAAGTTTGGAGGTTCAATTTCACTAGCCGCTCCTTGGAAACCCGATACAGGGTCGCTTTGAGTTGGAACTGACTCGATGGTACTTAACAACAACAGGCACTTGTGACTATCCAGCTCTAGAAATGTAGCTAGTGATGAACAGGAAAAGATAGAAACACTAACTGCTTCTTCCTCGCCAATGCTAATCGGGTTACTGAATGGGACCAATCTTCCCCACCCTAGAGACAAGCTAGAA
Organism: Chrysochloris asiatica; assembly: GCF_000296735.1. Lineage (NCBI taxonomy): Eukaryota > Metazoa > Chordata > Mammalia > Afrosoricida > Chrysochloridae > Chrysochloris > Chrysochloris asiatica. Next base: position 5,138,546 of record NW_006408536.1, read on the forward strand.
TGCTAATCAGATTACTGAATGGGACCAATCCCCCTGGTTTCTCTTCTGTCCTCAAACAGGTCAACACCCTAGCCCCTCCCTGACTCTGACCCCATATAAGCCCGTGTTGCCCTCCATTCAGCGCTCAAAATCTGAAGAAATTAGTTCCTCTGGAACTCTGCTTCACCTCTCCAAGTAGCCTCGGTTTCTTCAATGATGGATCAAGAGCTGCTGTGATACTCCGGCCTAGGGCTGCTGTGGCACTCTTGAATCTAAAACTGCTGTAGCAGTGAGACTGAAGAACTGAATTTTTATTTAAAAAATAATTTAAATGATTTAAATATCCATATGTGGCTCATATTGTCCATTGGTATTGAGCAGCTCAGCTCTAGGACAGCTTTTCTCAAATCCTAATATCCTAATGTGCACCAGAGCAACTTGTTCCAGGACAGGGTGTCTGGGATAGGTTCTGAGATGCTGCATTTCTAGCAAGCCCCAGCTGATAACCTATGAGGAGGCTACTCCACAACCACACATCAAGTACCAAAGCTTTAGAGCAGTTTGTTTTAAAATAAATACAGTACAAAGAAATTAAAGTACATAGGATTTATCCAGGGGTCCTGGTGTGGCACTAGACCTGAAGCTGATGGTTAACATACCAGGGACTTTCAAAAAGTTCGTGGAGAAATTCCATTATTGTTAAATTCTGGGTTTCCTTGAACTTTTTGAAGACCCCTAGATCTTAATGGGGGTGTCCTGGTTGTGGTGCTTTAGTTTAATGTGCTGGACTGTAAAATCGTTGGAAATGCAAGGTCAGTGGTTCAAGCTCACCAGCCACTCCCAGGAAACCCTATACAGGGTTGCTGTGGGTCCAAACCAACTCGATGGCACTTAACAACAACAACAAAGATCTTAATGGAGTCTTGGTGTGGCACCACAGGATAAGCACTAGATCGCAAGGACAGTTTTAACTGCAAGGTTGGTGGTTCAAACTTACCAGCCGTCGAGTCGTTCAGAATCATAATGACCCTGTATAGGATTTCAGAGACTGTAAATCTTTTGTAGGAACAGAAAGCCTCATCTTTCTCCCATGGAGCAGCAGTGAGCTCAAACCACCAACCTATTGGTTCACAGTTCAGTGCTTAACCTACAGAGCCACCATGCTCCCCTCAATAGATTTCCAACCTTAGAAATGTGCTAGGGTTATTCTATACTGTCCTACAGGGTCTCTAAGAGTTCATTTCCAAGATAGTGGGTTTAATTTTGAGGGGGTTGGTTCAATCATTTCAGAGTGAGGGCGAATTTGCATAACTTTCAAGGATAAGTCCAAGTTCTCCATAAGTCGGATGTTCCTAACCCAGGAGTCTGCCTGACTGCCTGTATTTTCTTCTATCCTTTTGTATTTTCCTTTAGTTGACATATGTTATATTTGAGACCATTGTTGCTGCTACTATGCCAATCCTTCTTGCTGGGGGTCTTCCTTGTTATAGATGACCTTCCACTTATCCACTTATCCAAGCATGATGTCTTTCTCCAGGGACTGGTCCCTCATGATAATATGTCCAAAGTACGAGAGACAAAGTCTGTCCATCCTGGCTTCTAAGGA
>NW_006408536.1:5140520-5166494 GCF_000296735.1 Chrysochloris asiatica
AGGATTTTTGTTTTCTTTACATTGAAGTGCAATTCATTCTGAAGGCTATGGTGTTTGATCATCATCAGTGAGTATTTGAAGTCCTCTTCACTGCCAGCAAGCAAGGTTGTGTCATCTGCATAATGTAGGTTGTTAATGACTATTCCTCCAATCCTGGTGTCATGTTCTTCTTCATATAATCCAGTTTTTCAGATTATTTGCTCAGCATACAGATTGAATAAATATGGTGAGAGGATACAACTCTGATGCACACCTTTTCTAATTTTAAGCCATTCAGTAGCCCCTTTAATTTTTCAGAAGATTGCCTCTTGGTGTATGTACAGGGTCCTCATGAGCACAATTAAGTGTTCTGGAATGCCCATTCTTCACAATTTTATCCATAGTTTTATTATGATCCACGTGGTTGAATGTCTTAGCTTCGTCAATAAACATCGTTCTGGTACTCTCTGCTCTGACATCAGCAATGACAATCCTTAGTTTCACGTCCCTGAATCTGGCTTGAATTTCTTATAATTCCTGTTGTACTGCTGCAGTCATTTTTAAATTATCTTCAGCAAAATTTTACTTCCATGTGATAAAAATGCTATTGTTCCATGATTTCTCCAGCAATTTGTATTTTATCACACCGTTCATGTGCTTCTGATTGCTAAAATCTAAGAAATAGAACTCTCACTTATGTTGCGTTGAGAATTCTGAAGACAAATGATTTGGTTATTAATATTTATATTTTGTAGTTTGAATAACCGATATAAGACACGTATCAAATACATTAAGTACACAGTGTTGCGCATCATGTAAGAAGTGACGGTATATCTCAAGTATTTGTTATTAAGTGCTATCAAGGCAGTTCCGACTCATAGCAACCCTGTATAGGGTTTCCAGTGAGTGGCTGGTGAGTTTGAACCACCACCCTTGTGATTCAAACCGACCTTGTGCTCCAGTGCTTATCCTATGGCAATGTATTTACTCATTGAGTTCTACATCTGTTCCTACATTGTCTAGTTCCCAGACATAGACTGTTGCCACTTCTGCCTCTTTACCATTTTGATAAACTACCTTCTGATGTTATGAGCAGTGGTAGGGAAACACAGGGTTTATCTCGCGTAAAAATCCTGTGCTCTTTGTACTCATGGATCATTCTCTTCTCCCCACACACGTCTATAGATACAAGGACTAACTGGCTGATTGGGGTCATGCACAGAAATAGGTTTCTTTTTAAGAAATTAGTAAACAAATCTCAACTGTTGCCTTCAGAATTTGCCATTATTTTCAACATTAGCCTAAGCATTATCAATTTGTACTTTAATTGATCATTTAAATCAGCTCTAGTTTAATGCTATTATGCTATCTGTGTACACACAAAACCACAAGATTTTAAAAGTATTTGCTTTCCTAGGTTTTCTGATAATTTCTAAACTGAGTACAAGGAATTTGATGTGTACTATTTTGTCTGACCCTTAGAAAGATATCATTTTGATCTGAGTAAGTATTAGAAATGAAATATTTTAGTAATTTCTACAAGGGGAAATAAAAAGATCACCTGAAGATCGTTCTCAATTTGAAATGTACACACACATATACACACACATAGAGCAAATATAACTTCATGCTTTAAAGCTGATACTTTAATATGGATACACCATGATTTTCTTTCAGACACCAATTAGTGCTTTGTTGTTGTTAAGTGCCCTCCAGTTGGTTCTGACCTTGTATATGATTTCCGAGGCTGTAAATCTTCGTGGGAGTAGAAAGCCTCATCTTTCTCCAGTTAGTGCTTTTGTTGTTGTTGTTAAGTACTGTGGAGTCAGTTCCGACTCATAGTGACTCTGCACAGGGTTTCTGAGGCTGCAAATCTTTACAGGAGCAGAAAGCCTCATCTTTCTCCTGTGGAACAGTTGGTAGTTTTGAACTGCCGACCTTGAGGTTAGCAGCCCAGTTCATAACCACTACCCTACCAGAGCTCCTTAATTAGTGCTTTAGTGAATATTAATTGCTTGAGATAGGCTCGGTTATTTTGCAGTAAAAACAGTCCTCAAATTGTGACTTATAAATATAGATTTATTGCTCACTTATATTACATGTGTGTCATGGATTGGCTGGGGATCTGTTCCATGTTGTTTCAACTCAGCATGTACTCTGCTGTAGCAGCCACTACCTCAAACATGACAGTTGCATTGACAAAGCTAAAGACAGCATCATGACTCTTTTACTTTTAATAGTGTTGTAGAACTTATGCACATATAACTTACACTCACACTCCATTAGCTAAAATGAGCCATGTGACTCTCACTTCCAATGGGTGGGGAAAATGAAATCCTGTCATATATCTAGAAGGATAACCAGAACTATTTGGTTAAGAGCATTAATGACTATCCCGGTTTGTCTTCCTGGTCATTAAATATGTGGTTTATTCATTAAATATTTATAAATCAATATTCAATGGCACCATGGAAGCAGGGCTAGGTGGTCTACATAAAAAAAAAAAATCAGCTATTAAAAGCCTTGTGGAGCAGTTTCATTTATTAAATATTTATGAATATTTATATGCAAAATACACACACCTCTCTGTACCCTCTCACCAAGGAAACAACCCAAAAGTACCATCCTGAAAAAAATGTAAAACCCCATTTGGCTCAAATTTTAGAATCTCTTAATGAAGTACGAAAATCTTTATATCAGTTTCGGATATGGCTCTTTTTGATCCGGAAATTTATGCTCCATGAACTAATAAAGACAGTGAACAATTGAGATATCCTTCACCATGATATATGTGATAACTGGGAAAGGATACTCACAATTTCAAAAACTGAAAAGGTTTCCATTTAAATAAGGGAAGAATGATAGACATTGAACATTCACTGACTCATAGAAATTCTAAAATATGACTGACAAAGGTTGTGAAGGTCCCGTTCTAAGGATAAAAGCTGGAAAGGATGTGTCTGGGTAGAATGTTCCTTGATTCGGCTCTGATTGTGCTCCTGGGAAGGTATTTCCAATCCAGTGCTCATCAGAGTCTCTTGCTACAAGCTTTGACGGTTTTTCCTTTTCCATTACCCTCTTTGGAACCCCTCTGAAATAGGCATTGGAGGATATCTTCGCTTGGGGTCTTTGTATTTTCCTTAGCTTGCTTTTTGCCACTATCACATAGGGACTCCAAGAGTCATTCTGAGTCTTAAACTGTCAAAGACATTTTTGATTCTTTTGTAGTAAAATTCTCCTAAGAACCTTAGTAGGCTTATCATCTATTTATTTATTTCTAGCCTGCCCAATGTTATACACACAGTCCGTTTCTGTACATGACTGTTAGATTTGCTACATTTCTTTACTTTCTCGTCCTTAGCCCTCTCTCTTTCAACTTAACTGTTGGTTTCTTGAGCTTATCAAGTCTCATTAGGAGAGAGAAAACTTGGTTCTCTTTTTCTTGAGCCATTTTATCCAATTGCAAGGATTTACTGGGTGTTGAAACCTTAATTGGGTCTTTTCTCTGAAAGATCTTAATTTGTTCTGAAATTTTAATAGTGGGTATGGAAAGCACAGCCTTGATTTGATTCCTGTTACAAGGTTGGGTTTTAATTGGCCTTTGTCTCTCAAAGCCCTTTTCAGATATATATTTGGCCAATTAGCGTTCAAAAGCTGTTGTCTCTTTTAATCCTAAAAGTCTCCAAACTTCTGGATTCTCACTCCATCCCTTTATTCCTGCTGGCAAGCCGGTCAATTCTTTTCTGAGTCATCCACTTTCCTCTAGTACTATATCAAACATAACAAATGGCAGAAAACACACACACAGCCTTTTCAATCTTTATTTAAAATTTCGCTAGGCACAACATTTGACTTCCAAATGATCTCAATCAATACTTCAACTGTATGGTTGTTGTTGTTGTTGTTGTTATGTGCCGTGGAGTTGATTCTGACTCATAGCGACCCCATACAGGGTTTCTGAGGCTGTAAATCTTTATGGGAGCAGAAAGTCTCATCTTTCTCCCATGGAACAGCTGGTAGTTTTGAACTGCTGACCTTGAGGTTAGCAGCCTGATTCGTAACTACTATGTTACCAGAGCTCTTTCACCCGTATGGTTATGTGTATAACATGCATCAACATCCTTACAGCCTTTAAAAACTCTTCTCATCACCACTGCTCAACCTTCATTTTAAGGTTTTGTTACAACTCTACCATGCTTCTAGGTACCGATTTCTTTAGTAACCACGATAAATGATGTCGTGTAAATTATTTTGCATTAAAAAGTCTTAGTGATTTATCATGGAAATTTTAGTTCTTGTTCCTGCCTCATGGGAGAGTTAGAGACTATCTTCAGTCTGTCAGCTGCTGTACAGTTGACTCTGAGTCATGGCAGCCCCATGTGTGTTAGAGAAGAACTCTAGAGGGTTTTCAGTGGCTGATTTTTTAAGAAGAAGATTGTCAAGCCTTTCTTCCAAGGTCTCTGGGTGGACTCAGGCCTCCACCCTATCAATTAGCAGCCAAGTGTGCAAACCAATTGTACCACCCAGGACATCCTCAACTAATTATTAGGTGGTTCTAACTCATAATGACCCCATCTACAAGAGACCAAAACATTGCCTTATCCTGAGACATGTTTGCTATGTTTGAGCCCATTGTTGCGGACACCATCTCAATCCATCTAGGTGAGGGTCTTCCTCTTTTTTACTGGCCCTCTACTTTATCATCGTCTCTCATACTTTGGACATATTGTCAGGAGGGGACAGTCGCTAGAGAAGGATGTCATGCTGGGTAAGATGGAGGGTCGGAGAAAGAGAGGAAGACCCTCTGGATCAGCCAGGTGGCATCATTGATGGCGTCATCAAGTGTGGTGGCAGTAGTAAGGTTGGCCCAGGATTGGACATTGTTTCGTTCTGCTGTGCATGGGGTCGCTATGAGTCGGTTCCGACTCAATGGCACCTGACAACAACAACAACTACTTTATCAAGCATGTCCATTTTCAGGGATTGGTCCCTCCTGGTGACGTGTCCAAAGTAAGGGAGACAAGATCTTGCCATCCTCACTTCTAAGGGGCTTTCTGACTGTACTTCTTCCAAGACAGATTTGTTTTTGCTTCTGGCAGTCCATGATTTACTCAGTATTCTTCACCAATACCATAAATCAAATGTATCAATTCTTCACTTGCATATAAGGTGAATGGAATATTCTGGCTTAAGTCAGGTTCACCTTTGTCCTCAAATTGACATCTTTGCTTTTAACATTTTAAAGAGGTCTTTGGTAGCAGATTTTCCCAGTGCAATGTCATTTAATTCCTTGACTGTTGCTGCTATGGACATCTAAATAATTGTGGATCTAAGTAAAGTGAAATTCTTGACAATTTCAATGTTTTCTCCATTTATCATGATGCTACTTATCAATCCAGTTATGAGGATTTTGTTGTCTTTATGTTGAGGTATAATCCATGCTGAAGGTTGTATGTAGTCTTTGATCTTCATCAGAAAGTGTTTCAAATCCTCTTGGCTTTCAGCAAGCAAGATTGTTGGCTCATCTGTTTATTGCAGGTTGTTAAAAAGTTTTCCTCTAATCCTGATGCCGTGTTCCTCTTCATATAGTACAGCTTCTTGCATTAGTTGATCAGCATGAAGACTGAATAAGAATGGTGAAAGGATACAAACCTGACACCTTTCCTAATTTGAAACCATTCAGTATCCCTTGTTCTATTTGAATAACTGCCTCTTGTCTGTGTACAGGTTCTGCATGAGCACAATGAAGTGTTCTGAAATTCCCGTTCTTTGCAATGCTATCCATAGTTTGTCATGATCCACGCAGTCCAATGCATTTGCATAGTCAATAAAATACAGATAAACACCTTTCTGGTAGTCTATGCTTTCAGCTAAGATCCATCTAACATCAGCAGTGGTATCTCTTATTCCATGCTGTCTTATGAATTCAACCTTGTCGGTATACTGTTGCAACCATTTTAAAATTATCTTCATACAGTTTTACGTGCTTTTGCTACTAATGATACTGATTACTAATTTCCACATTCTGGTGGATAATCTTTCTTTGGAATGGGCATAGATACAGAGCTCTTTCAGTCAGTTGGCTAGGTAGCTGCCTTCCAAATTTCTTGGCATACATGAGTGGGTTTTCATCTTTGAATCCATTTGTTGAAACATCTCAATTTGTGTTTTATCAATTCCTGGACCTTTGGATTTTTTTTGCCAATTCCTTCAGTACAGCTTGGAAGGAGACCTGGTGATACAGTGAGCTAAGCATTAGGTTGCTAACTTAAAGGTTGGTAGTTCAAACCCAGTAGCTGCTCCATGGGAGAAAGATGTGGCAGTCGGCTTCCATATAGATTTTCAGTCTGGGAAAGCCTATGGGGCAGTTTTATTCTGTCCTATAGGGTCACTGTGAGTCAGAATGAACTTGATGGCAGTAGTTTCAGTAGAGCTTGGACTTCTTTCTTCAGTACCTATAATCAGTTATTGATTGTATGCTACATCCTGAAATGGTTGAATGTCGGCCAACTCATTTTGGTGCAGTGACTATGTATTCCTTCCATCGTTCTGTTTTCCCATAGAATGCTTCAACATAGCAATTCAAGACTGGAATTTTTTTTCTTCTTCTTCTTCTTTTTTAGCTTGAGAAGTGCTGAGTGTGTTCTTCCCTTTTGGTTTTCTAACTCTGGGTCTTCAAACATTTCATTAAAATACTTTGTCTTCTAAAGCTGCCCTTTGGATCTTCTGTTCAGCTCTTTTACTTCATCATTCCTTCCATTTGCTTTAGCCACTCTACATTTAAGAGCAATTTCAGAGTCTCTTCCGATGTCCATTTGGCCTTTTCTTTCTTTCCTGTCTTTTTAATGACCTTTGCTTTCTTCATGCATGGCATCTTTCATGTCATCACACAACTCATCTGGTCTTTGATCATTGTGTTCATTGCATCACATCTGTCCTTGAGATGGTCTCTAAATTCAGGTGTGATACACTCTAGTTCACATGTTAACTCTTGTGGACTTGTTTTAAGCTTCTTCAGATTCAAGGTGAACTTGCATATGAGCAATTGATGGTTTATTCTGCCTTATTTTGACTGATGATACCGAACATCTCCATCATCTCTTCCCACAGATGTAGTCAATTTTTGATTCTTGTGTATTGTATCTGGTGATGTCCAAATCATCATATAAGATACTGAAAAAAAACCCCAAACAAAACATTCCCAATGAAAATATTGTTGGTAACAAATTCTATCATGCAATCTTTGGTGTCATTTCTGTCACCAAGGCCATATTTTCTAACTTTTGATCCTTATTCTTTGTCTCCAACTCTCTCATTCTAATCACCAATAACTATCATTCTGGGCTTCAGGAAATGGTAGAAGGAAAGAGAGATGGTGCTTCAGTTGGGAAATGATACAGTACATTCTGCTCATTTCTTCAACGAAAGCAGATCACATGCTCAGTTACAATTTTGTGGGCAAAGAAGTGCACAATCCCCATGTACTTGGAAAGTGAAATAAAAAAATAACTTGTGAATCATATCAAACAATGAATGAGTCAACTTGGCTATTGGCAATTAAAAGGAAATTTGAAAAGAATTTATAATTTACTAATGCTTTAAAAATAATTTATATTGCACATAATTTCCTACTATTTTGGCTGATTGCAGTGATAAAAGTAGTGATAGCAATTGTAATGACTATTTGATAGAATCCAAGCACTGCTCTCAGCACGCTTGTTGTTGTTGTTGTTGTTGTTAAGTGCCGTCGAGTCAGTTCCGACCCACAGCGACCCTGTACAGGGTTTCCGAGGGTGTAAATCTTTACGGGAGTAGAAAGCCTCACCTTTCTCCTGCGGAGCGGCTGGTAGTTTCGAACCGCTGACCTTAAGGTTCGCAGCCTGATTCGTAACCACTACGCTACCAGAGCTCCAATTCATTTTATTCTTCCAACCACCCCATGAGATTCACATTATTATTCCCTTGTCAGATGTGTGGGAACAATCGTATTAAATAAACACTTATCATCTGATACTAAATGAAGATAGACAAGACTCATGTTCCTCGTCACTTTTTGGACAGTTCACTTATTTGCCCTATAGGTAGTTTGAGATGACCAGATTATAAATAATAATAACAATTATAAGAAGAAGCAGCTGTTGTCACTTCCATTGTTACCTCTAGCCAAGAAGTAGTTACTCTTCCTTATTGCGGATAATGTATCAACGCCATTGACATTAGGATGTTCAACTAAAGTTTTAACTCTTTCCTATCATCATTCCTCAAACTCACCAAACTTTTTTTGGATTTTCCCTCTTTAATTATTGTCAAAAGCCACCCATAACCAGTGAGTCATTTCCAACTCATGGGGACTGTACAGGACAGAGTAGAACTGCTCCTTAGGGCTTCAGAGACTGTAAATCTTTACAGGCACAGAGAGCTTCATCTTTCTCCCTCTGGGGGTTTGAACCACCAATGTTGCAGTTAGTAGCCCAACACTTAACCCATTGTACCACCAGGGCTCCTTAATTGCTGTTAAGTGCTCTCTAAATTGTCCCTTTCTCCCTATCCCCATTGATACAGCTGTATATCAAGCTTTTATCTTCTTCACCTCGGTTTTTGTAATACCCTGAATTTGTAAAACTCATAACACAGTGTGTATGATAGTTTTCTGCTAGTAAATATGGGAGTTTATCAAATAGGTTCTATTGATGCCAAAGAATAAAATAATACTCAGTTAGTGGAAACAATACTGTGAAAATGCCATAGTGAGGGCATCTGACTTCCTTTAACTTCACCAGGGAGAGAAAGAATCACCATCAACATCCACTCAAACTGATTCCTATGAAGTAGAGGTCAGACATACCTCCTCTCTCCAACCTCTTTTATCAGTTCCAACACCAGTTGGCTTTCCCACACATTTTATTTCTCTGTTGGGTTCAATAATTTATTACAATGGTCACAAAGAACTCATATACACTATAGGATTTTTTAGGGCAGTAACTCAAGATCAGAAAGGACTTAGGATGTAGTTTTTAAATCAGGACAGCTTCTCAGTCATGACCACAAGCAGGCCTCTCCCAGGCCTTTGGACCCTCAGGATCCTTGAACACGCCTGGCTCTGTCCTACTCCTGCAAGTTTTACACAGCTCTTTAGCTCTTCAATTCAGAGACATCCCATTCTGGCAGTAAGCCTCAATCTGTAGGCACTCAGTTATTGTTCCGTGGGTCTGCAAACCAAGGTCCATCAAGTGTCTAGAGGCACCCCACTATACCAGCAAACCTCCTGCCTGAAGACACTCAGTTTCTTGCTCTGTGGGCAGGAAAACTCACCATGCCATATCCTGCCAGTTTCCTGGTTTTGTTGCAGCTGTTTCTCTGCTATGCTTGCCGCGGCTTCTCACTGTCTTGTGCCATCCCTGCTGTTAAACTCTGTCTCATTTGTAGTTATACTACACATGTAATCAAATCCTGGACCTAATCTTGAAAATAATTATATGTATGTTGTTGCTGTTATTGTTGCTAAACACCATATGTAATATACATATGTGAAAACTCTCATATATTTATGTTGTTGTTCTTATGTGCCGTGGAGTCGGTTCTGACTCATAGCGACCCTGTACAGGGTTTCCAAGGCTGTAAATCTTTACGGGAGCAGAACGCCTCTTCTTTCTCCTGCGAAACAGCTGGTAGTTTTGAACTGCTGACCTTGCGGTTCGCAGCCCGATTTGTAACCACTACGCGATTTATAGAGTAGCTATAATAGTAAAGGACTCCCGGTGTGGCGCTGTAGGATAAGCACTGGACGGCGAACCACAAGGTCGGTAGTTCAAACTCACTAGCTGCTCCTCGGAAACCCTGTACAGGGTCATTATGTGAAGAAATCGACTCAACAACACTTAAAAACAACAATAGTAGTAAAATGAAGACTATGTACCCTCATCCAACTTCAACAATTCTCAATGAATACACAATCTTTTATTTTATTCTATACATTCATTCATCCCCTATCTGATTATTTTGTAACAAATCATTGATACCATTGTTTCTTTTGTAAAAGTTACAATATAGTTCAATGAGATAGTGCTGTTTAAAAAATATAACCAAAATATCTTTCTAGCATCCACAATGAACAATAATCCCTTAATGCAATCAAGTATCCAGTAAGTGTTCAGAATATTTCCCATAATAGCTTATAAATGAGTGCTTGAAGTGTGTTGTGTTTTATTGTCTGTGTTTAACGGTTCGTTTGTAACAAGATCTGGGCCTGTCTGCTCTATTGGAACTGAGAAGCCCTCTGGCTCTTCTAGCATGTCGTACATTGTCAGTTTTCTTCCTTGAAACTTTAATTTTTGCTAGGCTTTCAGTTCTATTAACTAATACCAGCCTACTCTACAAGTATTTTAAATTATCTTTGGCCTCATGCATTTCAATTGCCATGTTGTTGTTGTTGTCAGGTGCCATCGAGTCGGAACCAACTCATAGCGACCCCATGCACAGCAGAATGAAACAATGTCCGATCCTGGGCCAACCTCACTACCGCTGTCACACTTGAGTCCATCAATGATGCCACCTGGCCAATCCATCTCGTTAGGGGTCTTCCTCTTTTTTCTGACCCTCCACCTTACCCAGCATGACATCCTTCTCCAGCGACTGTTCCCTCCGGACAATATGTCCAAAGTATGAGAGACGAAGCTTAGCCATCTTGGCCTCCAAGGAGCACTCTGGTCTGCTTCTTCCAAAACAGATCTATTGGTTCTTTTGGCAGTCCATGGCACTTTCAAGTATTCTCCTCCAACACCACAACTCAAAGGCATCAATTCTTCTATGATCTTCCTTATGTATTCTAAATCCTCATTGTCTACCTGTTCTTGTTGTTGTGAAGTGCCATCGAGTCAATTCTGACCTATAGCAACCCTGTATAGGGTTTCCAAGGAACAGCTGGTGAGCTTGAACCACCGACCTTGCAGTTCAAATGGCTTTGCAGTCTGACGCATTAGCCCACAGTGCTACACCAGGACTCCCTATAGGTCATCCCAATTAATTAAAGGCAAGAAACCCGCCACCCCTAAAAAACAACAACAACAAAAACCTTTTAATTGTGATTCCATTGCATGACATGAAGTACCACTACCCCCTATACAACCAGAAATTACATTCCTACTACCATTAATATGGTTAGTAATCCAACTCAAAAAATCCATCAGGAGTGCCTTTTTTCTGGGGCCACTCCTGCTGCCAACTTTTTTTGTTTGTTGTTGTTATCAAGGAGCAGCTGGTGGGTTAGAACTGCCGACCCTGTGGTTAGCAGTTCAGAGCTGATCCTACAGGGTCCCTAAAAGCAAAGTCTGGCGTTGTAGGACCAACACGGTACTGTGAACCATAAGGTCGGCAGTTCAAACCCACCATCTGCACCTCATAAACCCTATACAGGGTCGCTATAAGTCAGAATCAATTGATGGCACTTAACAACAACAATAACAACAACAAGGGAAATCCTACGGGCTACTTGTTTGTTAAGGAGTGCTTTCCCAAAGAAGCAAGAACTGGGGAAATGAAGCATGAATAGGTGGAGAAGCCAATACAAGGAAGCATTACCAAGACTTCCACTTAATATGAGATGCAATTGATTATGCATTTGTAGAGGATTCTCTTGACAGAAGCCTTATGAATTACTGAGTCCCAGGAAAATTGACTGCAGGAAAGAATAGTGAAATATTTATTCACTGTCTCACATGCCTTGTTTATTAGCTATTTTCCCATTGGTTTCAACTCCAGATTTTTTAGTTATCTTTTGTTTCACATCTCAGTGGCAACAGGAAAGTTCCAGAAAGAAGAACAGAGGCACATTGCAAAAGTATGAGGTTAGCCAGCATTGGGTTGTGCCGGCATGATGTCACACACAGTTGGTAACTCTAGTGATGACTGGTGGGTAGGTCCAGGATGGAAGTTAAAACCAGTGGCCAACGGCTACAGAGATGGGCAAGATCAAGAGAGGTAACATGTAAGAAATGTCTGACACTAACCCCGTCATGCATTATCCTGTGAACACTCAGCCATTCGTTATCCATAGAGTCTGGGCCTTGTCAAGTTAGAAAGAACATAAGTCACTATCAGAATGTTCCTAAGACTGAGATTTTGTACTTGACCTAAAATGATCTGTATTTGTCAACTTTGAGAGTGCTCTTCCAAGTAGAAAATGGAAACAGTCCACTCACATAATAACTTACCAGCAGGAAAGAAAATGTCAGACAACAGGGAAAGGTAGTTATACTAACCATGGGGAAGTTTTATATTCATTACTCATCTGATCTTAGAATCAAAATGCATAGATGCATTTTCTTATTTGCACCACACATGACATAATTAAAAGATTATATTTCCTAAAAGAAATGGAACAATTTGGGACCCTGAAAGATAAAATGTGCTCCTGAGGGGATACATGCGAGGTTTTCAAGCATCCTTTTGTGGTAATGTCCATTGTCATTGTTAGGTGCCATCATAGCGACCTTATACACAACAAAACAAAACACTGCCTGGTCCTGGGACACTTTCCCAAACATTGTTACTCTTGAGTCCATTGCTGCTACCACTGTGCAAATCCATCTTTTAGAGGTTTTCCTTTTTTTGCTGACCCTCCACTTTACCAAGCTTGATGTCCTTCTCCAGGGATTAGTCCCTCCTGATAATATATATATTGGAAATAGGAGAGACGGAGTCTCACTATGCTGACTTCTGAGCAACATTCTGGCTGTACTTCTTCCAACAATGATTTGTTTGTTTCTGGCAGTCCATGTTGCGTTTAATAGTCGTCTCCAATACCATAACTCAAATGCATCAATTCTTCTACAGTCGTCCTTATTCATTGTTCAACTTTCATGTGCATATGTTGTTGTTGTTGTCAGGTGCCATCGAGTTGGAACTGACTCATAGCGACCCCATGCACAGCAGAACGAAACAATGTCTGATCTTGGGCCAACCCCACCACCACTGCCACACTTGACGCCATCAATGATGCCACCTGGCTGATCCATCTCGTTGGGGGTCTGCCTCTTTTTCTCTTCCTCTGAATTTGAATTGAACCTTTGGCAGTTCCCTGTCATGTACTGTTGCAGTCATTTTTGGATTATCTTTAGCAAAATTTTAGTTGCATGTGATATTAATGATATTGTCCTATGATTTCTGCATTCTGTCGGGTCACCTCTCTTTGGAATGGGGACAAATATGGAACTCTTCCAATCAGTTGACCAAGTAGCTGTCTTCCAAATTTCTTGGCATAGATGAATGAGTGCCTCCCTGCTGCATCATTTTGTTGAAAGACTTCCATTTTTATTCCATTAATTCCTGGTGCCTTGTTCTTTGCCACTGTCTTCAGTGGCACCTCGGACATCTTCCTTCAGTACCATTGGCTCTTGATCATTTACTACCTCTTGATCAAATGGTTGAATGTTGACCATTTCTTTTTTGTACAGTGACTCTGCATATCCCCTTCCATCTTCTTTTGATGCTTTCTGCATCATTCAATATTTTGCTAGGAGAATCTTTCAATATTGCAGGTTGATGTTGTTGTTGTTAGGTGCCATCGAGTTGGTACCAACTCATAGCAACCTTATGCACAGCAGAACGAAACACTGTCCGATCCTGGGCCAACCTCACTACTATTGCCATGCTTGAATCCTTCGATGCTGCCACTTGGACAATCCATCTTATTGGGGGTCTTCCTCTTTTTCTCTGACCCTCCACCTTACCAAACAACAATAGGCTCAAACATATCTACTGTTAAGAGGATGGTGCAGGACTGGGCAGTGTTTTGTTCTGTTGTACCTAGGTTTGCTATGAGTTGGAACTGAGCTGACAGCACCTAACAACAGCAATGTATTATATCATTTGGAATTTAAGTACAATTGTAGCATCTGGTATAAATATTCTGATTCCCAGAAATTTCATGTGAGATATAAAAAAAGAAGAGTTGAGCTTTATCCTAGAACAACTTCCCGAAGAAACAGTGATACAGCAAAACCTGTGAAAGTTGGAAACAATGTAAGACAGAAGCTTATCAGAGAAGGAAAACTCAAAGTTTTTTTGTTAACGAGAGCAATAGAAAAGTGTTAACAGCAGTACCCTGTCAACGGTGTGAGTCCCAGGCAAACAAGGGTGCCCTGTTGAGTTCTGGTTCTCACAGGTTTCATTGTATTTTGATGTGCCCTAAATTTCTCCAGAAGTGGGTCTAGAATTGAATCTTTGCAAATGGTATGTATACATTAGATGCCATAAAATATTCACCATGAAATTGAATTTAATCTGGCAGTAGGATTTATAATTCAAAATAGTAAACCATTTTATCATCAAATTAATTTAATTAAACAAATGTTTCATCTATATCACTTTGGTAAGTATGGGCATGTGCTACATGCTTTTGAAACAATAATCAACATGATAGATGGGTTCTTACCCTCTCTTGGCTTATTGCCTGGTAGGAAAGCATACAATAAATTATAAAATAATGCAATTACTGCTAAAATAGAGGTATTATTTAGCACTATTCTAGAGCACAAAAGTATAAAATCAGTCTGAGGATGTAAGGAAAGACTTCCTGGAAGTGAAATAGAAGCTGGAAAAAGCTAGAGGAAGATGCTTGTGGGTTTGAGGAATGACAGTTATAATGGCACAGAATCAAGATAAAGTGTGGCACCTTCAAAGACTGGGAAGAAATTGTCATTGACTACAGTGGGGGAAGTAATAAGAGAGAAAACCGGGGAGGTAAACAGGACCATGGAAAGCCAGGTAGACCATGTGTGTCAGTCTTACAGTGCTGCTGAAAAGAACATCACAAGTGGGTGTCTCTGAAGAACAGGATTTAATGCTCTGACAGTTCTAGAAGCTAAAAGGCTTCATCAAAGTCTTGGCCATGTTGACTGCTTCCTTGTAGGTAGTCTCTGGTGCTCCTTGCTTCCTTCACTTATAAATGACCCTCACAGGACATCTGTGTTCCTCTCTCTCTCTCTCTCTCTCTCTCTGTGTGTGTGTGTGTGTGTATAGCTATTCTGGTCTCTTTATAACTCGGAATTAAAACATTCCCTGACATATTAAAGATACAGTGAACTGCTTTACAACTATACATTGTGTGTTTTTTTTGTGTGTGCATCTTATCATTAGGAATTCTGCTGCAGGATCTCTTTAAAATGTTAAAGAGAAAAGATGTCACACTCTCTTTCTCTGTGTGTATCTATTCTGGTCTTTTTATAACTCAAAAGTACAGGTAGTCCCTGATGTACGACATATTGAGTTATAGTTTGTGGGTATGTGTGTGTGAGTGTGTAGTTTAAGAAAGAAGGGGATATGATCAGACTTTTTATTTAGAGAATTGGGTTTAGTTAAACTGTGAGAATTGGGTTTAGTTAAACTGTGAAAAATAAAATATAAAATGTTGGGATAAAATGAAATGGAGGGTGGATAATAATTGGGAGTTGTGCAGTGTTTAGGCAAGAGATATAGTGGCTTGGACATTATTTTAGGATGAACAACAGGACAGGACTTGGTTATTGTCCGGCAATTCATGAGGGATTGAAAAGCAGTAAAGACATATTCTCAGGTCTGACATTAGTAACCTGGTGGAAGGTGAGTCTGTCTCTTATAGAATCAGCAATACAGAAAGAAGAGCTATTATTGGCAGATGGTTTTTGGTCAGTGGAAATGATTTCCGTTTGTGACATCTTACATTGAACTCTTGAAATGACTACAGAATAACACTGAAGTGTTAATACGGCTATAGAGTTTCTGCATTTAAATGTAAAGTTGGCATTTGATTTATGTTAGAATCCTGGCAGAAAATAGAAGGCATATCCATAATGTAGCATTGTTGTAAAATGTGTGGGGTTTTGTCTTGTTTTGTTTTTTAAGTGCTGTGGAGTCTGTCCTGACTCATAGTGACCCTGTATAGGGTTTCCAAAGAGTGGCTGGTGAGTTTGAACTGCTGATCATGCAGTTAGTAGTTCAATGCTTATCCTACAGTGCCAAGCCAGGACTCCAAAATGTGGGTAGGGTTAAAGACAACAAAAACATGTGGTGAAGCACTTAAGGTTAGCAAGAGCAGGGATCCCTTACTTAAGCGTAAGGGAAAAAGGAGAGTGTACCATCCCCAGAGTTCTGTAAGACCAACAGTGATGACAGAGCACCAGAGAAGAGGAAACGTGGCCTTCAGTAAAGGAACAAAACTCTTGCCAACCATGGTCCTTCAATGAGAAAAGTAGCAGAATCTATACCCTGCCCTCTCCTTCTAACCTCCCACTTCCTCCAAACCCCTGGCAACTGCTGATCTTTTTATTTTCTAATTTTGCCATTTCCCATCAAAATGTGAAGAGATCTATATATGTCAGAACCATGACCATGGTAGGCCAAATAAGTGTTGTTGTTAAGTGCCGTCAAGTCAGTTCTGACCCATAGTGACCTTGTATAGGGTTTCCAAGGAGCGACTGATGAGCTTGAACCACCGACCTTGAGGTTCAAACTGACCTTGCCATCCATCGCATTAACCCACAGTGCCACATTAGGACTCTAGGCCAAATAATGGGAAATAATGGCCTCCTAAATATATTCAAAGGAGCTCTGGTAGCGTAGTGGTTACTAATCGAGCTGCTAACCTCAAGGTCGGCAGTTTGAAACCACCAGCTGTTCCGCAGGAGAAAGATGAGGCTTTCTGCTCCCATAAAGATTTGCAGCCTTGGAAACCCTGTGCAGGGTCACTATGAGTCAGAACCAACTCCGTGGTACTTAACAACAATAACAACAACAGATATATTCAGGAGTCCTGGTGTGGTATTGTAGGAAAAGCACTGGCCCGTGAGATTGGTTTGAACCACAAGGCTGCTAGTTCAAACCCACCAGTGGCTCTTTGGAAACCCTATACAGAGTGGCTATGAGTTGAAATCGACTCGACGGCGTTTAACAACAACAACAACAAATATATTCAATAAGAGTCTTTGAGTGACACAATGGTTAAGCACTCAACTACTTGCTGAATGGTTGACAGTTCAAACCCACCTATAGGCATCTTGGAAGAAAGGTGCTACTATTCTTCCAGAAAGCCTTGAATATTCTATGGAGCACCATTCTACTCTGCACCATATGGGGTCACCGTGAGTCAGAATCAACCCAGTGGCAGTGGGTCTGGGATTTGGGGGGTATCCATTATCTATAACAAACTGAACCTCAAAATCAACAAGGATTTGCTACCTCACACTTCTATAGTTGGTTAGCTCACTGGGTTAGTTCTACTTTATATATGTTGGTTGAGATCATTCATGTGGCAGCAGCCATCCAGAGATTCAACTGGGCTAGATGACACAGAACAGCTGAACTCCCATGTCTAGTGGTTGGTACATCCAGCCAGGATCTCTAGCTAGCAGTCCCTTCTGGCAGGGTAGCGGAGGCTCCCCAGACTAAAAAGAAAGGCAAAAACAGAAGCTGCGAGGTTTTATAAGGTCAAGCCTCAGAGTTTGCACAATAATACTTCTGCCACATTCTACCTGTCAAGGAAAGTTAGAGGACCAGCCTTGATTCAAGGGAAGGATGGCCTTTTCATGGGAAGAAGGACAAAGTTCCATTGCTAAAGGTCATGTCGCCTGGGAGGCATTGTTTTGAACATCTTTATGAACTATCTCCCACTAGGCTTTATAAAATCCATTTTGTTTTGAAACATGCCTGTCTCTCTTTCTGCTCCCCTCATGCACTTCTTAAGGAGTTCTGGTAGCGTAGTGGTTACGAATCGAGCTGCGAACCTCAAGGTCAGCAGTTCGAAACTACCAGCTGTTCCGCAGGAGAAAGATGAAGCTTTCTGCTCCCGTAAAGATTTACAGCCTCGGAAACCCTGTGCAGCGTCGCTATGAGTCGGAACCGACTCCACGGCACACAACAACAACAACACGCACTTATTAGAGATAAAATGTTGAGTTATTTAGCATAAACTATCATCACCAATGAGGTGAGTTGGCAAAGTAGCAGCAGCACTGGGTTCAGGTTGGCGAAAGGCCAGGCAATGTTTCATTCTGTTCTGCATAAGGTCGATATGAGTCAGTACCGAATCGACAGCACCTAACAACCACCACCACCACAACATAATCAGTAATGGATACAAATAAGAAGGATCTTTATTTTGTTCAGATCGTCCTGATAATATAGAAAAAACTAAACAAAAGCAGCTGGAATATATTAGAATTCTATAATCCCGAATGGATGGAAAACATATGCAAATGTTTTGTTATTGCTGTCATAAACCTTAAAGTCCAAAAGTATGATGTATGACAATTTCCCTGATTTTTGTCTTAAGGCTTCTGTTTATGCTTGATTTCTACTTTGTGCTAAAGAGGGCTTAAACCTTCATCCCACAGAAACCCAGATCCAAAGGGTTGAGATAGGATGAAAATGCTTTGGAATGATTTGGTTTATTGAGTTGATTTCTCAAAATCTGATTGAAAAGTGGCACACGCAATTCTTAACCATCAGAATTTAGATTGATCCTTTTATCTGAATAGAGTCTCAGTGGGTGAAAATCACTGAAATTGTGGAATATCTGAAACAACTTCAATCCATCACACTGCAAAATATCATCAGTGTGCTGAAAAGAATACAAAGTAATATTTACTTGCCTATTTTTGGTTCAAAAGTTTTCACTTTGAAAACTAATAAGTGGCTCAAGGTTTTCTAGTTGACATCTATCTAAAAACTACCTTTATAAAATGTCTCTTCTAGTGTGGAGTCTGGTGACTTTTGAGACTTTCACGCTCTCTCTTTTAGTGTCTCGCTCCTCCACTTCATCCCTCTCCTCTTCCTGTCCTGTGTTCCCTGGCTGGCTTCCGCTTTTCTGTCCATAGAAAAAATGGGTACATATATATGTTTCTAGGGAGTCCTGGTGTGATGCTGCAGGATAAGCACTAGACTGTGAAACAAAAGGTCGGCGGTTCAAACTCACTAGCTGCTCCTCTGAAACCCTATACAGTGTCGCTCTGAGTCCAAACTGAGTCGATGGCATTTAACAACAACAACATGTATGTTTGTGAGCCCTTATTTTGCAAATGTATGGGTTACACACACCAGTGGACCAACAAATAACATCACGATAATTGGAGAAAAGACTGAAGCTGTCAAAGACTTCGTTTTGCTTGGATACATCGTAAACACTCATGGAAGCAGCAGTCAAGAAATCCATCGATGTAGTGCATTAGTCAAATCTGATGCACAAGACCTCTTTAAAGTGTTCAAGAGCAAAGATGTCAGTTTAAGAACTAGAGTGTGCCTGGTCCAAGCCATGGCGTTTTCCATGTAAGTGAAAGTGAATAGGAAATACCGTACAACAATTGATTCATTCGAGTAATGGTCTTGGAGAAGGATATTGAAAGTACCATGGACTTCCAGAGGACCAAACAAATCTGTGTTGGTAGAAGTACAACCAGAATGCTCTTTAGAAGCCAAGATGGCCAAACTTGGTTTCTCATACTTCGGACATATTATCAGGGGGAATCAGTCCTGGGAGAAGGACATCATACTTGTTAAAGTGGAGAGCCAACAAAAAAGAGCGAGACCCCCAATGAAATGGATTGGCACAGTAGCAGTTGTGAGTGTGGCACAGGACTGGGTGGTGTTTCGTTCTGTTGTGCATAGGGTTGTTATGAGTCGGAATTGACTCGATGACACTTAACAGCACAAAAACAACAACACATATGTATGGTGTCTTATTTATTCTGTTAAATAACTTTAAAAGGTAATGTTGTTGTCAAATGCCATCGAGTCGGTTCCGACTCATAGCTAACTTGCATATGGTTTCCAAGGAGCAGTTGGTGGGTTTGAACCACCAGTCTTAACGGTAGCAGTCCAGTGCTTAAAGGTAATACTAGACAGGAATAAATAGATTCATATTTGGGCTGAAGTTTGTATAATTTCCCTATCTTAAGTCACAGATAATTGTCTAAATTATTCAAATTATTATCTGTAGTTTGGTTTGGGCCATCAGGTCATTAGAAATTTTGAATGTAATTGATCCCAGCTGCTACTGGGTAAATTTATACTTGTAGGCAGTATAAATACCCCCACATTCAAAAAGTTATCATATGATTAACATATACTTTGGGAATGAGACTCCCTTATTAAAATATTGGTTTTCTTTAAGGAGTAATCTTAAATTAGGCAAGCCACAGATTTTTTATGTTCTTGTTACATTCTGCACGAATACAGATAGATATGCAGTGCAAAAATAGCTTGCCTAAATCATTGTTGGAATATTTGATGCAAGCATTGTTAAAACACTAAAAAGAACAACTACCATTACTGGGAATTTTCATGTGTGCACTATTAGTAGTTTTCTTTTACCCTGTAATGGTGAAGGAGCTCTGGTAGTGTAGTGGTTATGAATCGGGCTGCGAGCCACAAGGTCAGCAGTTCGAAACTATCAGCTGTTCCGCAGGAGAAAGATGAGGCATTCTGCTCTCGTAAAGATTTACAGCCTCGGAAACCATGTGCAGGGTCGCTATGAGTTGGAACCGACTCTACGGCACATAACAACAATGATGGTGAAGTATACTACTTTTATATTGACCTTCCTGGTGTGGTGCTGTGGATTAATGCACCAGACTGCAAAGCCGTTTGAACTGTAAGGTCAGTGGTTCAAGCTCACCAGCTGCTCCTTGAAAACCCTATACAGGGTCACTATGGGTTGGAACCGACTTGACAGCACTTCACAACAATAATCCTCTCACTATAATCTCATTTTCATTTGTTCAATTGATTAATTACAGTCTTTTTAATGAGTTTCAATATGCAGCTCCTAGTAGCAAATTACTGTTGAAGCTTTTCATCTGTGATGATGAAATTAAAGACATCGCTTTTGACACAAGAACTTGATTGGTCAGCAAGGAAGTTGTCTGAACCACTTTAATACAGGAATTCTCAAATTGGGGCTAGGCTGCCAGGCCGAATGTGTTTATAGATAAAATACATAATTTGAGCAGAGGTAGATTCAGTTGAGCTTAAAAACAGGTTTTAAAATTGGATCTATTCGACACTCCATAGACTTGGAAGCTCAGATTAAATGCAGAAAAAAACTTTTGTCTGAGGTTGTTCTTAAGTGCCATCAAGTTGGTTCTGACTCATATGACCCTGTATAGGATTTCCGAAGCATTTTAAATCTTTGTGAGAGCAGAAAGCCTCACCTTCCTCTAGCTGAGCAACTTGTGAGCTCGAACTGCCAACCTTGTGGTTTGCAGTCCAGTGCTCATTCTGTGGCGCTATAGTGAGGTGCAGTAAGCCTCACGAAACTTAAAAGAGGAGGCTAGTTGCTAAGAGAAGTGACCCAAGCTAAATGACTCCTGTCTCTTGATTGGTATTGTTGAGTGCCACCGAATTGCTTCAGACTCATAGGGACCCTATACAGAGTTTCCAAGAAGCAAGTGGTAGGTTTGAACCACTGACCTTGTGGTTATCAGTCCAGTACTAATCCCACAGCACCACACCAGGATTCCTGTATCTTTAGACTGTCAACTGGTATCCGCCTCTTCACTAATGGAAAACATGGGCCAATTTACTTAGCTTTGATTTTCCACAGGAGTAGTCTTGTTCATCCTATGCCTAAGAACCTTTTACTCTAGGCAACCTTTGTGATTCAGATGAAATTAACTCTCACTTCAGGTTATAAGGTTAGAGTAACTCTCATTCTTGATGGTACCAACACGGTGTAGTATTATGGTTAGTTATAAGCAGTTTATATTTTCCTTTTCTTAGAATTGGTGACTAAGATCCATAGCTGAACCAAAGAAGAAATAAGTACCTCTAGAGCAAAAGAGTAGAATTGAAAGTCTAGAATTAAACCGCTATATTTATGGTCAAATGATTTTTGACAAAGGTACTGTGGCAATTCAGTGGGAAAAACCAGTGTTTTCAACAAATGGTACTTGGGCAACTGAACATTCACATGTAAACTCAAAATGAATCATAGACCTTTGGGTAAAAGCTAACTCTCAGAGAAAAGCATCAGGAGTAAATCTCTGTGACATTTGAGTTAAAAGATAGTTTCTTAGATATGATACTGTTATTAAGTCCATGGCACTTAATAACAACAACATTTTAATATATCTTTTCTTTTGCACAAGCAGCAAAAGAAAAGATACATAAAAATGTTGTTGTTGTTATTAAGTGCCATGGACTCGGCTCCGACTTATATAGGGTAGGATCAGCACTAGCCTGCTAATCACAAGATTGGCAGTTCAAACCCATCAGCCACTCCATGGAAACCCTAGAAAGGGTTGCTATGAGTTGGAACCGACTTGCTAGCACTTAACAACAACAACAGAGAGACAATGGGCTTAAGCACAACAGCAATTGTGAGGATGACACAGGACTGCGCAGTTTCCTTCTGTTGTGCATTGGGTCGCTCTGAGCCAGGCCGACTCGAAGGTACCTAACAACAACAACAATGGAGACAAAGTCAATTAGTGGTTGTCTATATGCTCGCTTTCCCCTGCATACTTTCCCTCCTATTATTTACAGCTTGCAGTTCTGTAGTACTCTGTTGCAATTGATAAATCAGGCTGCGAATCGCAAGGTCAGCAGTTCAAAACTACCAGCTGCTCCGCGGGAGAATGAGGAGGCTTTCTGCTCCTGTAAAGATTTACAGCCTCGGAAACCCTGTACAGGGTCGCTATGGGTCGGAACCGACTTGACGGCACTTAACAACAACAACAACAACAACATATCCTCTCTTTCCCCTGCATACTTTCCCTCCTATTATTTACAGCTTGCAGCTCTGTAGTACTCTGTTGCAATTGATAAATGCATACCGATACCTAATTATTAAGCAAAGTCCATAGTTTACATCAGAGTTCTCTCTTTGTGGTGTACAGTCCTATGGGTTTGGACTAACGCACAGCATCATGTCCCTGCCATTACTAAACTACACAGAGTGAAAAGGGGCATAGTATGACATCCTCCTCTAACTTCCCAGGATGGGAGGAGAATCAAGGTCAGCATCAGCCCAAAGGTAATTTCTGACATGGAGGTCAGACATACCTCCAATTCTCTCACCCTTTTATTAATTTTGACACCAACTGTACCTCCCCTGACACTCTCTACTTTTCTCTTGGGTTCAATGGCAACACAGACTCATAGCCCAAGCTCATGATTATGGGGATTATCAGGGAAGTGTTGTTGTTAAATGCCATCAAGTCAGTTTCAACTCATAGCGACCCTATATAGGTTTTCCAAGGAGCAGCTAGTGGGGTTGAACTGACAACCCTGTATTTAGCAGTCCAGTGCTTACCCTACAGTGCCACACCAGGCTATAATTCAGGATACAGTTCTTCAATCAGAACAGCTTCTTCTCAGCTGCCATCGCATGGGTCCACTGCTGTTCTCAGCCTTGGACTCCCCCCTCTCAGCCTCAGTGCTGCTCAAGCAAGTGTTGCACCCCATTCTACCAGGAAGATGCTCAGCTCCCACTCAGCTCTCTTGTTCTGGAGGTCAACAAAGCTGCCTGCTGTTCCCCCGCTGCAACCTGCTCCTGTTGTCTTCAATGTTACCACTCTCTCTGCCTCTTGGGTTTAGGAGGCTCTCAGTGCAAATACCTTGGGTTCAAATGACATGCTCTGCTTTGGTCCTTCTTGATGGCAGTGAGGTACCCATCTAACCTCGGGGATTGGCCCACTTAAAGCATGTTGTTATTAAGTACCATCAAGTTGGTTCCGATTCGGAAGGTTTCTGAGGAGCAACTGGTGAGTTTGAACCAACCTTGTAGTTCAAACTGACCTTGCGGTGGAGTGCTTATCCTACAGTGCCGCGCTTTAAGCATTGCTGTTGTTGTTAAGTGTTGTTGAGTCGATTCCGACTCATAGCAACCCAGTTTGTGGTTCAAACTGACCACGCTTTAAGCATAGTGGGATGGTAAATCTGACCAATCTCTTGCATGGATTCCAGGTAAGTTATTTGCATAGCCCCATACCTACAAGGTCATATTTTGGCTCTCGTAGACTTGTTTTAATTTTCTTCAGTTTCAGTTTGAATTTGCATATCAGTAATTGATGGTCTGTTCCACAGTCTGCCCCTGGCCTTGTCTTCACTGATGATATGGAGCCTTTCCATCTTCTCCTTCCACAGATGTAGTCAATTTGATTTCTATGTGTTCCATCTGGCGAGCTCCATGTGGTATAGTCGTCTGTTATGCTGTCTAAAGAAGAAAAATGTGGCATCAGGATTGGTGGAAGACTCATTAAGAACCTGCGATATGCTGATGATACAACCTTACTTGTTGAAAGTGAAGAGGACTTGAAACATTTACTTATGAAGATCACAGAGCACAGCCTTCGATATGGATTACATCTCAATGTCAAGAAAACAAAAATCCTCACCACTGGACCAATAAACAGCATTCTTATCAATGGAGAAAAGATTGAAGTTGTCAAGGACTTCATTCTTCTTGGATCAACTATCAACACTCACAGAAGCAGCAGTCAAGAGATCAGACGACGTATTGCATTGGGCAAATCTGTTGCACAGGAACTTTTTAAAGTATTGAAGAGCAGATATGTCAGCTTGAGGACTAAGGTGTGCCTGACCCAAGCCATGGTATTTTCAATAACCTCATATGGATGCGAAAGCTGGACAGTGAATAAGGAAGAGCGTAGAAGAATTGATGCCTTTGAGTTGTGGTGTTGGAGGAGAATACTGAAAGTGTCATGGACTGCCAAAAGAACCAATAGATCTGTTTTGGAAAAAGTACAACTAGAGTGCTCCTTGGAGGCCAAGATGGCTAAGCTTCGTCTCTCCTACTTTGGACACATTGTCCGGAGAGAACAGTCACTGGAGAAGGATGTCATGCTGGGTAGGATAGAGGGTCAGAGAAAAAGAGGAAGACCCCCAACGAGATGGATCAGCCAGGTGGCATCATTGATGGCATCAAGTGTGGCAGCAGTAGTGAGGTTGGCCCAGGATTGGACATTGTTTCGTTCTGCTGTGCATGGGGTCGCTATGAGTCGGTACCGACTCGATGGCACCTGACAAAAACAACAATACCTACAAGGGGAGTGTGGTGGTTCCTTCCATATGATAAGCACTGGACTATGAACCACAGAGTCCACAGTTTAAGGCTTTCTGCTCCTGAAAAGATTAAAAGCCTCAGAAATCGTATGCTTTTACTGTTAAGTACTATTGAGTCAGTTCCGGTTCCGATAGGTTTCCAAGGAGCAGCTGGTGGGTTTGAACTTGTGGTTCATAGTCCAGTGCTGATCCCACAGCACCATACCAAGAGTCTGCTATGAGTCTGAAACCAACTCTATGGCACTTACTAAACAACAACCACCTCTACAAGGGTTACATGTACTGTATTTGCAAAGTATCACCTCACTAGGGTTTCAAGCACCTTATTTGTACAGCCCTGCCTACAAGGGTTCCCACCATAATAGTTTTATTTGCATAACCATACCCACAAGTGTTCAATTACCATATTTACATAGCCCCACCCATGAAGAGAATTCCATGTGCTTTATTTACATAACCCCACCCATTTGGGGGAGGTCCTATGTACATTATTTCCATATCCCCACCCACAAAAGCTTCCCGTGGATATTTGCATAGTCCCACCCACAGGGGAGTTCCACACATATTATTTGCATAGACACACCCACAGCGGGTGTCCACACACCTTATTTACATAACACCACCCACACACGGGAGCGTTCCACACATTATTTGCATAGACACACCCACAAAGGGGTTCCATGCACCTCATTTACATAGCCCCACCCACACGGGGGAGGTCCATACATGTTATTTGAATAACCACACCCACACTGGGGGGGGAATTCCCCCAGACACCTCATTTACATAGCCCCACCCACCGGGGGGGCCCCAAATACATCATTTGCATAGACACACCCACACGGGAATCTAATTAACATGTTCCCACCCATGTGGGTGAATCCACGTGAATATTTGCATAACCACACCCACAAAGGGCGTTCCAGGCACATTTATTTATTT
>NW_006408536.1:5168141-5191569 GCF_000296735.1 Chrysochloris asiatica
CTGTTCAAACGGATTTTGTGGTCCAGTACAGCCCTACACCAGGACTTCACTTGCTGTTCTTGCTTTTGCTAAGTGCCGTCGAGTTGGTTCCGACCCACAGCGACCCTGCACAGGGTTTTCCGAAGAGCAGCTGGTGAGCTTGGTGACCTTGTGGTTCAAACCGACTTTGCAGTCCAGCACATCAACCCACAGCGCCACACCAGGGCTCCGACATTAATTAAGTACCAAGTTCACCTTGATCTCACTAGATGCCAAATGAACTCTCTCCTCCCTTTTCTGTATAAAGTCTTAGGAGAAGAGATGGGGCATAAAACAGTTGTCACAGTTGTTGACAGTGGTTATTTTAAAACATATCCACAAGTTCTTTGAAAGTCTTCTCATTGAAGGATAAACTTTTTGAATCTGAGATGAGCTTAGTAAGGTGCCTATAACCAATGGAATGCAGAAGTGACACAGTGTAGCGTCCATTCTGCCTGGATTTATGTTGTTGTTGTTAAGTGTCATCGAGTCGGTTCCGACCAATAGCAACCCTGTATAGGGTTTCCGAGGAGAGACTGGTGAGCTTGAACCACTGACCTTGCAGTTCAAACCGACTTTGCATTCCAGCGCATTAACCCACAGTACCTCACCAGGACTATTATGAGCCACCACATAAACAATATCTGAGGCCAGCATGTTATAAAGAACCCAAGACCACGTGGAGAGTCCACATGTAGATGCGTTGGTTCATACATAGCTCTAGCTTAGGTCCAAGTCCATATCTAGCATCAACTGCTAAATATGTGAATGAAGAAGCCTCCAGGTGATTCGAGCCCCCTGCCACTAAGTAGTCCCAATTTAGACAAAAACGGACCCCACTGTGCTAGGTTCAAATGTTAAACCCAAATAATCTGTCAAAAAAATATTGTTGTCCTGTATCATAAGGTTTTGGGGCGATTTGTTACACAGCACAGTAAAGACAATTCATGTCTTTACTGTGCTATGTAAAAGGTGAAAGGCGATATCCCCTCAACTCTTGAGAGCATAGGAGGGGACTTCAAAAAGTTGGTGGATAAATGGAATTCAAAGATTATGGAATTTTTCCATGAACTTTTGAAGCACTTGTATTGTGAGAAGTTTATACAATCACTTGTTGAGATTGAAGTGTATGAAAAAGAAAACATTAGCTTTCCAGTCCCCATTTTCATGTCTTCCACTGGAGCAGGCTGACTAGTATTATTAGAATAGTAAAAAGGAGAGGCATCAGGACAAAGAGAGGGAGTGACCACGGGTCCACCTGCGCTCCTGATGTACCAAGTGAAGACCGTGTTGAGTGATTGACCTTCAACTGTTTTGCTGGTATCTTTCCCAAGATGGTGCCAGCTTGCCAGTCAAGGTGATTTTAGCAACTCTGTTGAATAGTAGATTTTAGCCACTCTTGTGGCAGGATCTGGGCTTTAAAACTGGATGGAGTGGAAGTGATTGAAGAGTGGAGCTGCCATCAGATCATTAAGAAGTGCTCATTGGAACTAAGTAGTTTGCAAGCCCAGGATAGGGACAGCAGCCAATTAAATGGAAATGTGTATGTCTGAACAAGGTCCATGATGAAAAGCACAGAGGCGAAATGCAGGAAATCAGATAGCAAGACTTAAACTGAAGTGAGAAAAAGGAAAAAGGTAACTAGTATGAAACCGCAACACTCAGGATCAACTGGGAACAGAAAAGCTGTAGTGAATTTATAGAAGTGGTCCAAGAGTACTAAAAAATTTAGAGATAGATTTCCATAGATGTACCCCAAGAAAGACTTCCATTGATAGATGTCAATTATCACCAGTCAAAAAAAAAAAAGTAATACAAAGAGAGAGAGGAGAAATTACAATCACTGCTAGCTATAAATAAAAACACCTTTGGGGCCTTTTCTTTTGTTTTTCCTCATGAAAACTCACTGATCTTTGAAGAAAGTTTAAGGTAGGAGTAGGAGATACCTACTATTTATATTTTCCCATTCATATTGTTGTTGTGAAGTGCCTACAAGTCGGTTCTGACCCATAGTGACCCTGTATAGGGTTTCCGAGGAGCAGCTGGTGAGCTTTCCCATTCATAGCCACTATTAATAGAAAAGGTTCTAGATTAAGCCTGCCCTGGGGAAAGAAGAGAGCGACTGAACTAAAAGTGCTGCTGTTGTTAACTGCTGTCAAGTTGGTTCCAATGTATAGCGACCCTATCTAGGGTTTCCAAGGAGCAGCTGGTGAGTTTGAACTGCCAAGCTTGCGGTTCAACCTGCCCTTGTGGTCCAGTGCATTAGCTTGCAGTGCCACACCAGAAAAGTGCTATAGTGTACCTAAAAAGCCAGTAAGGGAAAGACCAGTAACTGGTTGAAATTCCTTCCTAAATAAGTTACAGGAGTGATCTGACATTGTATCATTGAATGTCCAGTAACACATGGATAGTGTTGTTAGTTGCTTTCCACTCATGGTAACTTATGTAGAACAAAATGAAACAATGCCAGGTCCTTCAGGATCATTGGTATGTTTGAGTCCCTTGTGGAAGCTGTTATGTCAGCTCAGCTCATTGAGGGCTTTCCTATTTTTAGCTGACACCTCTACTTTACCAACCATGAGGTCCTTTCCCAACAACTTGCCTTTCCTGATGACATGTCCAAAGTAAGCAAGCTGGAGTTTTTCCATCCTTGCTTCTAAGGAACATTCTGGTTGTGTTTCTTCTACAACGGGTCATTGAGTCTGTAGGTTGCTTGTGAACTTTACCTACAATAATATTTTATAAGCATTTAAAGCTAAGTGTTTGAGGAGAAAATTCAGGAAGTTAAAAAATGTCTTCACTCTCAAGCTTACAACTGAGAGCAGTTTACTAGAATTCTTTTTAAACCTTAGAAAGTCAATAGAACTCCTTGCTGAAGGGTTTTGACTGAAGGTCTTTCTTCTTCCAGTCCTGATATAACCACACTAGCACTCCGCTTATGTTATAAGCCCTGGACTGCTAACCATAGGCTACAACTTCAAACCCACCAGACGCTCCTCAGAAACCCTATTGCAGGGGTGGGGAACCTTTTTCTTGCCCAATTTTATTACATCATCCTTGTGTCATACAAAATTATCAACTTAAACATTAGCCTGCTATATTTGGTGACACATTTAATTAACTCACCCCTCTGGTAGCGTAGTGGTTACGAATCCGCTGCGAACCGCAAGGTCAGCAGTTCGAAACTACCAGCAGTTCCGAGGGAGAAAGATGAGGCTTTATACTCCCGTGAAGATTTACAGCCTCGGGAACCCTGTACAGGGTCGCTATGAGTCGGAACCGACTCCACGGCACATTACAACAGCAACAACGTAATGGCTAGGGTGCTTGTGTGGCGCTGTGGGTTAATGCGCTGGACTGCAAAGTTAGTTTGAATCATAGGGTCGGCAGGTTCAGCTCACCAAGCGCTCCTTGCAAACCCTATACAGGGTGGCTATGGATGGGAACCGACTCGACGGCACACAATAACAACAACAACAATGACAATGTAATGACTGGAACTGTGGTTGCCTTGTCAGAGCCAGACCAAATAATTACGTGGGTTTCTGATGTGGGCTGTGGGTTAATGTGCTGGACTGCAAAGTTGGTTTGAAACGAAAAGGTCGTGAGTCAAGCTGGCCAGCCACTTCTTGGAAAACTTATACAGGGTTGCTATGGGTCGGAACCGACTCAACAGCACTTAAAAACAACAAATATGGCCTGCAGACCAGACGTTCCTCACCCCTGCATACAGGTTCGCCATGAGTCAGAACCCACTCAACAGCACTTAGCAACATTATTGATAATGCCTTTTTCACTGCCCAACATATCTCAGGGAGTCTCAAAGAGTTGAGGGAGAATTCCATTATTTTTTAATTCCATTTTTCCACAAACTTTTTGAAGCTGCCTTGTCTTCTGCACATTTCCTAATCTTAAGTGAGCATCTTCACTGGCATTTTTCTACAAGGGATACTAAGCTATAGAAAGATCCCCTGGCTCCTTAGCCTCTTCATATAATCCTAAAGTACAGCAAAGAGTACGATTCATCACAAGAAGGACATGGTGACTTGCAGGAGATGGCCTGAGGAAAAGCATCTTTGAACTATGAACTTCCCTGATGATACCCTAGGGACTGATGGTGTACTAGTTATCATGATGATGTATGGATTTCCTAGAAGGGGTTTGTAAGAAGAAGGGTGATACACACACACACACACACACACACACACACACACACACACATATATTTCTATCTTTTAGTATATAGATAGAGCAAGCCCTGGTGGTGCAATGATTAAGCACTCTGTTGCTAACCTAAAGGACAGTGGTTCTAGCCCATCTATCCACTCTGCTGAAGAAAGACCTGCACTTTTACTACCTGCACTTTTACTGTGTCGTATAGAGTTGCTATAATTTGGAATGGACTTAACAATTCACAACAACAACTATATCTGTATATTCTCTTCAAAAAAAAACTACTCATTGTTAAGCTAGAAATACTATCAGACTCCCAGGAAGAGGTCATAAAGAAGCCAAAGATCTTCGCTTGGTTTCAGTGGCGCACACCAGACCCTGTCTTCCCTACAAAGTCAGAGCTACTGAGGAG
Source organism: Chrysochloris asiatica (assembly GCF_000296735.1). Taxonomy (NCBI): domain Eukaryota; kingdom Metazoa; phylum Chordata; class Mammalia; order Afrosoricida; family Chrysochloridae; genus Chrysochloris; species Chrysochloris asiatica. Next base: position 5,172,745 of record NW_006408536.1, read on the forward strand.
CCCGTTATCTGTAAGTGAAAAAGTGGAGATAGAAATCAAAGTAAACGGGTTGAAAGCTGTTGATTCTTGGGAAGGTCAGAGAACTGAATCATAAAAAGTGTTTTTCATATATTCTGTTGAGAAAACAAGTTAGGGGCTGGCTTCACTTGAACTTTTTACTCAACATCTAAGTATATTTGTATACTGAAACTCCTTTGCCGGTCTTAAAATTCATCTTCTCACCTTTTGATTTCCTTATCTATGAGAAGAAAATGTATTCCTAACATCTGTTAACATTTTTTGGTTTTCATAACACCCTAGTAAAATTGTTGTTGTTAAGTGCTGTCGAGTTGGTTCCAACTCATAGCGACCCTATAGAGGGTTTTCAAGGAGTGATGTGTGTGTTTGAAACACCGATCTTGCAGTTAGCAATTCAGTGCTTACCCTATCATGCCACACCAGGACTCCCATTTGTAAAATGTTGTTGCTATTAAGTGCTGTCAAGTCAGTTTTGACTCATTGTGATGCTGTATAGGGGTTCTGAGGAGTGGCTGGTGAATTTGAACTGCCGACCTTTCTGTTCAAACTGAACTTGCAGTCCAGTGCTTAGCCTATAGCACCACACTGTTGTTGTTACGTGCCATTGAATCCATCCGAACCCATAGTGACCCTGTATAGAGTTTCCGAGGAGCAGCTGGTGAGCTTGAACTGCCTACCTTGAGGTTCAAGGTGACTTTGCAGTCCAGCATGTTAACCCGCAGCGCCACACCAGGACTCCACAGCACCACGCTAGGAGGGTTAATTTTAACATCCTCATTTTATAGGTGAGAAAACTAAAGCACAAATCTCATATCTTGTTCAAAAAGTAGAAACTAGGCATTAAGTTTTCTACTTTTTCTACTAATTAGTGTCTAACAATAACATGTTGTCATTGTTGTTGTTGTTAAGTGCTGTCAAGTCATTTCTGACCCATAGTGACCCTGTATAGGCTTTCCAAGGAGTAGCTGGTGAGTTTGAACTCTGACCTTGTGGTTCACACCGACTTTGCAATTGAGCGCATTAGCCTACAGTTCCATACTAGGCCTCTTACTTGTCATTGTTGTTGTTGTTGTTGTTAGGTGCTGTCGAGTCGGTACTGACCCATAGCGACAGCAGAATGAAACACTGCCCAATCCTGGGCCAACCTCACTACTGTTGCCACGCTTGAGTCCATCGATCCTGCCACTTGGCCAATCCATCTCATTGGGGGTCTTTCTCTTTTTCTGTGACCCTCACCTTACCAAACATGCCATCCTTCTCCAGCGACTGGTCCCTCCTGACAATATGTCCGAAGTATGAGAGATAAAGTTAGCCATCTTGGCCTCCAAGGAGCACTCTAGGCTGAACTTCTTCCAAAACGGATTTATTGGTTCTTTTGGCAGCCTATGGCACTTTAAATATTCTCCTCCAACACAATCTATTTGTCACTAGATCTTTGTAAAAACATACGTATATGTAATAGACACACAATATGAATATAAAAGCAGATCTTATGTGACAGAATAATACAATTGATTCCCATAAACTATAAATTAAAGCAGTAAATTCAAGTCAGAAAAATTTTGTTGAACTTTCTCAGGAGGCATAAAAATGTTTAAATGCATAAATGTTACAAATACACTATATATAAAAATATGGTTATGTATATTGAGGCAGATAAATAGCCTAAAGTGAAATGTTTAAAAATCACCTTCAGTTTCTAATGAAGAAAAAGGAAAGTCTATAAATATTGTGCATGAAATTTAGATTTTTTATTAAGGCTTGCTGATCTAACAGGTGTTTGATTATGGATACTTTTCATTACCTTTTTGGCAGCTAGATTTCCTATTAGTTTCTTAAACCATGAAATATATTGAATTTAATTAACCACCTCATACCAAATACTATCTCGGTCTATGCATTCTAGTAGTCCTTGTGTTTTTGGAATGAAACAAGGCAGTGTGTCAGTCTGTGTTTTTCTTCTCCTCCTCCTCTTCAGGTTAGTGATCCTGGTTAAGACAACTGGGTGCGACATTTTGCCTTGGATCATCATTGTTTTCATTGCAGATTTTCTCTAGCAGTTAATGAGAATAAGGGGGATGTTATATAGATGCCAGAGTCCTGGTGTGGCGCTCTGGGATAAAGCACTGGGCCACAAGGTGGGCGACTCAAACTCAACAGACGCTCCTTGGAAACCCTATACAGGATTTCTGTGAGTTGGAACCGACTTGACAACACTTAACAACAAGAACATATAGATGCCAGGAGTTCCTGGGTGGTGCAAACAGTTAAGCACTGAGCTACTAATGGAAAGGTTGTAGTTCAAACCCACCCAGAAGCACCTTGGAAGAAAGGTGTGGTGATCTGCTTCCAAAAGGTCACAGCCATGAAAATCCTGTAGAACAGCTCTCTCACACATGGCATCGCCATGAGATGGAAGTGATTCAGTGTCAACTGGTATATACCAGGGGGGCTTGAGAACATTTGTAGAGAAATGCCCCTTTCTTTTATTCCATCTTACCATGAGCTTTCTGAAGCCCTCTCGTAGATGGCAGAAAAGGCACATGGTTATGTTGCTTCAGCAAATTATAATATTGATGTGGGAAAGCCTCAGAACGTTAATTCTCTTCACTCAGGAGCATGTGGCCCTGCATGCAAGCAAGCATGCATGTGCGTGTGTGTATGCACATTGTTTGTGGTGGCTAATAAGTAAGAAAGGAGGGTTCAGAAAATGGAAAAATACCCTTTATTAGTATATGCCTCACTGTCCATGGCACACAACTTATTTATTTATTTATTTTTATTGAGTTTGATTCGCTTTCCTACTTATGAAACCTGGGGAAGTCAGGTGTGGTTCCTACATGGTCTTTGGACCACCATCTGCATTGCCTGTTAACCACTAATAAACTTTGGTCTCTGTACATTTATCTGTTCTCAATATTTCATATAAATAGAACCATACACTATTTGTCATTTTCAGCTTGACATTTAACTTAGCATGTGCTGTGTATGTTTTTTTCAATGTTTTATTGTGAATTATGTGATAGTTTACATGGGAGAACAGAAGTTTTACATTCATCCTATCATATATCATTTCATTGCTATAGTTACAATCCCCTCCATGCATCATCAAACAACCAAAGGGTACACCCTGCAAGCCTGCCCCCGGTCATCAGCACATAGCCCCTCTCCCTCTCTGGGTTCTGAGTCCCCAGACGCTCCATCTCTCCATGTCATCATCTCTGCCTCCATCTCTGGCATCACTGTTTCCCTGGATAGGGTCCCGCACTCCGCTCTTCTCCCTTGATGGTCACAGGGACCTCCGCTCCTGGACTGCAAAGTCAACCACTCCCCTCCTTTTGCTACAAAATGTCTACCTTTACATTTCCAACCCTCACAGTCAGTCCTGATAGTAATCATTCACTATTGTGCCACATGAGTGCTATCCTCATCTCCTTTCATCAGCCCTGCCCAGACAGATTGGATGTTCTACCTTCCTACTACTCAGTGGATGTTCTACCTTCCTCTGTGCCCTCTGGATCTAGGCTCCCTCTTGAAAGCTTGCAAGCCAGTCACTTCTTGCCTTTGTAGCCCTCCCCCCCCCCCATTTTGGGTAGCCAATATCCAAGTTGCCCATCCCTGTCTACCCAGTGTATCGAGGGGGTGGGAATGATCCTTACTGTAAAGATTTTTTCCCTCTTTTGAGCTACTGCATCCATAGATGTAGGTCAAGTTCATCAAATTGTATTGGGTTAATGTCTCCTTTCCTTTTCTTTCTTCTTCTAGTTGAGTTCTGATCATCCAGCCATTGAAGCCAGGTCAAGTGGGTATTATCTGCAAGTGTGGGTGCTCTTGTGCATATGCCCTCTCTTCTTATCAGCTGGATACTTCACTCTACACTCTAGTCCTCTGTGGCTATGTCACTGACTCTGGGCCGAGTAGTCCCCAGGTCTTGCCATACTGCTGGCCAGTCAGGTCTCTACCCGGGTTCACAGGAGTCTTTTGAACATTGTAGGACTTAGCTCGCAGCTTCACTGCTGTTTTACCCTCACTTCCCCTTATCGGTGACCAGCATAGTCACCAGTCAGAGTAAATGTCTGCTCTTGTATTCCCATTGAGTCTTGTCTTGGTAGGGGTTTGCCCTGAGGGGACCCGACCACCTGCCTTGATGTCTCCTGGGCGAGCAACTTGTTTGTTCTTGTAGTACTTGGACTGTTGTTATTGTTTTGTATTTTTCCTGTTGGACTGTCTTTCAAGAAGTATTTTCTGTTCTTCTAGCCACTCCAAGCTGGTCTGCTTGCCCTTTCAAGTGGAAATTTCCCACCTCAGAAGATTCTGGATGGGGTTCAGGATTCCACCTATGGTTTTATGCAATGCAGAGCCTCCACAGGAAGCCTCCTTCACTGGGCATGTTATAGCCCCATTTTAGGTATTCCAATCAGTCCTAAGCAGAAGACAGACTTACAAGCTTTCTATGGTGATATTTCTGGCTATTCCTTTCTCTCCCCCTCAAGTGTCTATTTTATAGTGGTATGCAAGGGAAACCAAGATTCAAAAGACAGCCAAGCATCTTATCATTATTTCCCCCTTTTGCCCATTCCAACCATGCCTCAGTCCCTGTATCCCAGAGCCCTTTTGTTCCAAGGTTGTGCATACATCGTTATTTACCTCTGTCCCACTTACTCCATGCAAACCTGCGTAATTGTTCTCCCATTCACCTTGTTCTTCCATTCTCCTCCCCCTTCTTGTGTATTGTCCCCCTCCCCAGCACCCAAAGTAAACCACACAGCTTATTATTGATGGTTCAGCTTGGATTAATGTTAAGAGCTGCACTACAATTTATTATTCCCAGTTTAGATATTTTGACCTGACTTGACTCCAAATTATAATGGAAAGTGGGTGAGCTCGCCTAGAAATTCAGCACAGCTTTTTGTTGTCATTTGGTCCTGAGACTTGAAACCTGAGCTGGGTCGGATAGTGTTTACAAAAAAAAAAATCTTGTCCTTCCTGGAACTTAAGAATATGACCTTATTTGAAATATAGTTGTTACATATGGAATTGTGGAGATGCAGTCATACTACGGCGGGGGGTGGGGTGCTTAATCAAAAGACTGATGTCCTTAGAAGAAGAGTAGAAGAGATATGGACCTGGTGAAAATACCATCTGATAACAGAAGTAAAGATTAGAGTGATGCATCTAAAAGCCAAGGAACGCCAAGCATCGCTGGCAGTGCCAGGAGCAAAGAGCAAGGCATAGGACAGATTCTCCCCTGAAGCCTTTGAAGAGAGAAATGGCCCTGCTGATGCATTGATTTCAAGTTTCTAGCCTCCAGAACTGTGAGATAATGAATATATGTTGTTTTAAGCTACACAGTCTGGCATAGTTTGTTATGGAAGCCCTAGAAACGTATACTATTTGGTTTCCTTCCCTTTTTGTATCTAGCTTCAGTCTTGTCACTTGATTTCTTACATTTGTTTTTGTTCTCTTTATCATGAACTTTATTCAGATGCACACACGCACTTCCATTAACCCTGGATAGAAACCTGACTTAATTGGTAGCAGTCTCCATGCTCAGCTCATAACCTGGTTAGTTCCAATGTTGTTGTTATGTGCCGTGGAGTCGGTTCCAACTCATAGCGACGCTGTACAGGGTTTCCGAGGCTGTAAATCTTTACGGGAGCAGAAAGCCTCATCTTTCTCCCGCAGAACACCTGGTAGTTTCAAACTGCTGACCATGAGATTAGCAGCCCAATTCGTAACCACTACGCTAGCAGAACTCCTTGGTTAGTTCCAATAGTTCCCCCTTTACGATCACTGTTGAAAAAAACACACACACAAAAAAAACCCTCAAATAATTGTGCAATTGTTGCTGTTCCACATTTATGCTCCAAATTTTACTCCACTTATTCCTATCACCTTTCTCATCCCTTCATCAAGGCTGCTAAACTCGGCCACTGCCACCTCCCTCTATAGTTTCAGCAGATGACCTTGTTCCAGATCTGCTGTTAATTAGATACCAGTCCTAGTGTGGTGCTGAGGGTTCATACGCTCCACTGGTAAGTCAGTTTGATCAGTAAGGTCAACAGTTCAAGCCCATCAGTTGCTCCTCAGAAACCATATACAGGGTTGCTATGGGTCAGAACTGACTCAATGGCACTTAACAACAACAACATATGAGATATACGTCAACTTTCCAGTGGCTATACCTTTTATCCTTTTCACTTGTTACAGTATATGACAGTGTGGTGATTTTTAAACATGTCTTCAAATTCGCTGACATTCCTATCATCAGAAGTTGGAGTTTCATTTTGTTTCTACTAAATATGGGCCAGCCTTAATAACTTAGTTTAATGAATAAAAATGAACAGGTGCTTCTCTTTTTGCCAAGTTTTCTTTCCCTCTCTCTCCCTCAATGGTTTCCCTTGGAACAGAGCTATCATACTATGAAGAAGTCCAGACCCTATATAGAAGCCTTGTGTATATGTTCTGCCATTCTGACTATAGCAAAGGCTCCGGTCAACCACTAGCATTAAGTGCCAAGCATAGGACTAAACAAACATGCAGCTTATTCCAGTCCCTAGCATTTGGGCCACCCCTGCTGATGTGGAGCACCAAAGCTCTCTGTCAGGAGTCCCTGAGTGGTGTAAATGGGTAATCACTGAGCTACTGACCAAAAGGTTAGCTGATGGTTTTAATCCACCCAGAGTTGCGCCAGAAGAAAGGCCAAAACTACAGGTTTGTGAGTAATATATCACTTAGTTATTGATAGCACTTATCGACAACAAAAACAAGCAATAGATAACTGCAACAGATTTTGGTATCTGGAAGAGGGATGTTACTGTAACAAAATATAAGGCAGGTAGCTTTGGGACCAAGCAATGTAGAGGAGTGGAAGAACTTTGAGGAAAGTGTTAATAAAAGTCTAAAGGGCCTCCAAGGTGCCAGAAGAAACTGATAACCTTCTAAAGAGAACCTCAACCAGGCTTCAACGAATTGCTGCTTATAAAGTTTCAGATAATGTGAGTTCACCTTAAAAATATCACAAAAATGTGCAAAGAAACATTATGAACCAAAAGACACAACATTAAAATGAAACAATCCATGCAAGAGATAGTCAAATTATCAGCCAGCTACTACAATAAGAGGAATCTTGGTGTGGCGCTATAGGTTAAACGCCAGACTGCAAAGCCATTTGAACTGCAAGGTTGGTAGTTCAAGCTCACCAGCTGCTTCTCAGAAACCCTATACAGGGTTGCTATGGGTCGGAACCAACTCAACGGCACTTCACAACAACAACAAGTACAATAAGAGTATTTTTGATATATTTAAAGAAATAAAGAAGATTGAAAATAAGAGTCAATACACGTAACAAAATATGTATTCAATAGAACCAGAAAGTTCTCTCACCAGTAATGGCAGACTATCTAATTTGGACCAATGTTCTAAAGAAAGCAACAACAAAAAATTGGTCATCTTAACAAAAAACAAAAGCTATCAGTTTGGCAGCATTAAAGAGCTAACACAGAAGGGAAAACAAAGAAAGGAGCTGAGGATTTGGGGATGTTTTTCTCCTAAGGATATCTGTCAAACATAAAAGAGTTAATGTGGAGGTTAAGAGACTAGGCAAAGTTCCTGAAAGCTTCACTGGACTGGTGAAACAAAATTTAATGTTCAGAATACCTTTTAAACCCTTTAAGCTTTATGATGCTAACACAAGAACTACATGCTGTAAGAAAGCCATCTGGCAGAAGTAAAAACACATTTTCTTTGGAGGAAAAATATCAAATTGGTTCAAAAGTATTCTGCTTTTCATGCACTGATGTTCACCAATGGTTAAAGAAGTATCAAGCATACACTTGCTATTAGGTGTCATAGAGTCAGTTCCAACTCATAGTGACCCTCTGCACAACAGAACAAAACAGTGCCTCATCCTGAGCCACCCTCACAATTGTTTTCTTGGAGCCCCTTGTTTTTGCCACTGTGCCAATCCATCTTATTGGAGGTCTGCCTCTTTTTCGCTGATCCTCCATTTTATCAAACATGATGTCCTTCTCTAGGGACTGGTCCCTCCTGATAACATGTCCAAAGTATGTTTCACCATGTTAGCTTCTAAGGAGTATTTTGCATATCTTTTTCCAAAATAGAGTTGTTTGTTCTTCTGGCAGTCCATGGTACTTTTAATATTGTTCTCCAACACCATAATTCAAATATATTGAATCTTTCATGGTATTCCTTATTCATTGTCCAACTTTCACATGCATATGAGGTGATTGACAATACCATGGCTTGAGTCAGGCAAGACAAATGTTATTAGCATCACACAACACAACAGAAAATAGAAACAGATGCAGAGGAAAATGCAGAATATAAATTAATACGTTGTTGTTGTTAAGTGCTGTCCAGTTGGCTCTGACCCATAGTGACGCCGTATAGGGTTTCCAAGGAGCAACTGGTGAGCTTGAGCCGCCAACCTTGTGGTTCAAACAGACTTTGCAGTCCAGCACATTAACCCGCAGCATCACACAGCAGGACTCCATAAATTAATATACATGGATTTTAAAGAGCAAGTTCAATATACTCAATAAAATAAAAGTAACGTTGCTAATTTTGGCAGTGAATACAAATTATAAAAAGAGTAAGATAATACTTCTTAAAGGAAAAAATCAGTAATTGAAATAAAAAGCATAATGCATGCGGTTAACTTTTCTGACTAGACACAGCTGAAAAGGTCAGAAGAAAATAATGAATGAAACATGTAAATAAAAAAGAATGGGAAAAAAAAAACTGCACTAGGGATGGCTCCATAGCATAAGCACTGGACTACTAACTGTAAGGTCAATAGTTCAAAACCATCAGCTGTCCCTCAGAAACCCTATACAGGGTCTCTATGAATTGGAACTAACTCCATGGCACTTTAACAAGGGACAGACATATGGAGTATATTTTTAGATATACATGTAACTGGGGAGTCCTGATGTGGTACTGGACTACTAACCGCAAGGTTGGTGGTTCAAACCCACGAGCCACTCCTCGGAAATCCTATAGGGAATCCGTTCTGTGAGTCAGAACAGATTCCACGGCACTTAACTCCAAAACAACATGTAATTGGAGTTCCAGAAAATGGGGAGAAAGTGGGAAATTAGAACTTTTTCAAGAGGAAAATAAAAAAGAATTTATCAAAGCTCATAAAAGACATCAAGCTACAGAAGTTGTAGAAACTTCAAAGAATAAACATAAAATTCACACCTTGTACATCATTGTAAAACTTACAATTCTCCTTTTAAGTCAGTCTGTCAGTCTGTTTTGTTTTCGGGGCAGAGGAATAAATTCTGCTACATGATGCAGTCACTTGTAAGAGTGAATAGTTGAACTTGTTATTATATAGCAATTCCGTTAATTGCTTAAATTGAAATTCAGGTTGTTAAATTTAAAAAATCTAATTGTTGTTGTTAGGTGCCATCGAGTCGGTACCAACTCATAGCGATCTATGCACAGCAGAACAAAACACTGCCCGATCCTTGGGCCAACCTCACTACTCATGCTGCCATTTGGTCAATCCATCTCATTGGGGGTCTTCCTCTTTTTCTCTGACCCTCCACCTTACCAAACATGATATCCTTCTCCAGTGACTGGTCCCTCCTGACAATATGTCTGAAGTATGAGAGATGAAGCCTAGCCATCTTGGCCTCCAAGGAGCACTCTGGTTGCACTTCTTCCAAAACAGATCTGTTGGTTCTTTTGGCAGCCCATGGCACTTTCAATATTCTCCTCCAACACCATAACTCAAATGCATCAGTTGTTCTACAGTCTTCCTTATTTACTGTCCGGCTTTCACATGCATATGAGGTTATTGAAAATACCATGGCTTGGGTCAGGCACACCTTAGTCCTCAAGCTGACATCTTTGCTCTTCAACACTTTAAAATGTCTTGTGCAATGGATTTGACTAATGCAATGCGTCGTTTGATTTCTTGACTGCTGCTTCCATGAGTGTCGATAGTTGATCCCAGAAGAATAAAGAAAAAAGATCTATTTAGTATGATATTAATAATGCTATACCATATTTCTTTGAGTTGTATTTGCCTGGTACCATCTTTTCATCATTTTATATGTAATCTTTCTCAGTATCTATCACTTATGTACTATGGTTGTATTTTTTTTTTCTAAATCTAACTTTCTTATCTTAACTTTTTAAAAAATGTTTTATTGTGAATTATATGATAGTTTACATGGGAGAACATTAGTTTTACATTCATTCTATTGTATATCGTTTCATTGCCATGGTTACAATCCCCTCCATGCATCATCAATCAACCAAAGGGTACACCCTGCAAGCCTGCCCCACCCCCCCACCCGGTCATCAGCACACAGTTCCCCTCCTTCCCTGGATCTCAAGTCCCTAGCTGCTCTTACTTTTATTTAGGGAATCTAGTACATTTATGGACTCCTGGTATGGCTCTGTAGGATCAACAGTGGACTGGGAACCACAAGGTCAGCAGTTCAAACCCACCAGCTGCTCTTCAGAAACCCCTATACAGGGTCTCTATGAGTCAGCACGGACTTGATAGCACTAAACAACAACAGTACATTTATATTTCTTATAATTATTGATGTATTCGGGTATATATTTATCATCTTATTTTATGTTTCTTAGCATTCTGGCATTTCCAAAGGGTTGTTTGTTTTTTTTTCTTGAATTCCTTTGCATTTTTAAATTTATCTCATTCTAATTAATTCCTTCTCCTAGTTTGGACAATTACATAATTCAATTTAGCTAGAAGTGTCTCTGATATCTTAGAATGTGGCGCTGTAGGATAACCACTACTGTTAACTGCAAGTGCGGCAGTTCAAACTGGGAACCACAAGGTCGGCAGTTCAAACACACCAGCTGCTCTTCAGAAACCTTACACTGGGTCTCTATGAGTCAGAACCGACTTGGCGGCACTTAACAACAATAATAGTCCTATGTGTTCTTCCATTTCCATATAAGGACCTTAAATCACTGTTACTCTAATTCCCCACTGCCTTATAAGAGGGAGCTTCAAACACTTAACATGGAAAATTCCATTATCTTTTCATTCCATTGTTCCACAAACTTTTTGAAACTCCTTTGCATAACATTTCACATTTAGCTCTATAGTATTTCAATTTAAATGAGTTATTCACTATAATTTCATTTCATCCATACCTGCTTGAGGTGATAAAGCGTATGAATTTTTTTGGTTCGTGCTTTCTTCTTGCATCTCAATTTTAAATGTGGCAATTCTTTCTTCCTGAAGAATTTCCTCTCCTGTGGATGTGTTAATTGTAAACTTTCCTGATTTTGTTTATCTGAAAATATCTTTATTTTGCCTTCATATTTGAGAGAGAGGGTTTGTTTGTTTGTTTTCTGAAGTTACAATTTTAGATTTGCTATAACTTCCCTCAACAAATTGGGCCCTGATTTCCTCATCTGTTAAAGAAATATCTGTACTTTCAACAGGTAATAAACTTCTTTTAATAAACATTATCAACTAGCCCATGACTCTGCAACTTCTAGTTCTGCTGTCATTACAGCTAAGTGTGTCAAAAACTCTACAAAGCATGTCAGATCTCTCTCTAAATTATCCAAAAATAACTTTGGAAACAAAATGCATTACGACTCTCATTTTTGTGTAGATGAGTCTGAGCCAAGTATAAGCTTTGATTCTGGACCACAGGCACCAGAACAATTATCTGTACTTCTTGACCTCTAATATAACATTCTTACCTTCTAAGCACTTTCACTGTGCCCTTTGCAACCACCACTTTATCACTAGAAGATGCTCTTCTAGTTCCCATCTCTACTCTGAGCACTTCCTCTACCTCATTGATAGAATGCAGGCCCTCTGAATCCAACAGCTACATTTAAGACTCTATCTTAATTGATCACTCAACTTCATTCCTTTCTTTCAAGTAGCTCTTCTTTCTGAAACAGCCTCCCCATCATTTTCTCCTTCCCCTCTCCTCTCCCCTCTTGAAAGCCCTATGGGGCAGTTCTACTCTGTCCTACAGTAGGATCACTATGAGTTAGAATTGACTAGACAGCAATGGGCTTAGTCTAAGGTGGACACTACTTTCACAGTGAAATATTAACCTTGAAACCTAATAACCATCCCCTTTCCTCATAGTAAATTCCTCACTTATTTTCTTCCTGGCATTGAAAACCTTTTAAAAATCAAAGACTCTTTTCAATAGCCGCCCCCTTACATGGTAGAATAAGATGGGTATGAATCTGATAGAGAATATGCATTGATAAATTCATAGAAAATAGCTTTTTTGTGTGAAGACGGATTTTAAGAGATTGTGGGGAGTATTTTTCAAACTTTTTAAAGCTGTGGATTTTTTTTTTTCCACCAATGAGATCTTACACAAAACTATATATAAACAGATAAAAGAGTAACTGCTCTGGCAAAACTCAAAGTGGAGGAACCTCTTGGACCCTGAAACACTTTCTCTCCTAGCAATGATGCCGGAGGGCATCTCCAGGAAAACCTAGTGTCCTGTGGAACACAAAGGTTAGATACAGATTATGCATTCTGAGTGTCTAAGAAGAAAGGGAGGATCAAACTCTGGGGCTCAAGCTTAGGAGAAGTTAAATATAGCATCCTCCTCTTTGTTTTTAAAGTATTTAAAAATACATACTGTCATCATTCATTGCCATTATATTTCCCCACACAGCTTCCAGGCATATGTAGTTTGGACACTTATTTAGCTATCAGAAGTAATTGAATCCCAGCAGATGAATTCCAGTATGCTGGTTTGCTTCTTTTATGGTACTTTTAAAACAAAGAAACAAAACCAAGCTGGCTTCAAGTCTAGAGATTCTAACTCATGGCGACAACATGCGTTACCACTCCATAGGGCTTTCCTGACAGGGTGATGCAAATGGTTTGCACTTGATGGCGAATGTAAAGATTGGCTGTTTGAACCCACCCAACAGTGCTGTGGAAGAAAGGTGTGGCGATCTGCTTCCATAAAGATCACAACAAAGAGAACTTGATGGATAGATTATCTGTAACTCAAAGAGGTCTTCATGAGTTAGAATTAACTTGATGACGATGAGGTGTGATTTTTATTTTATGTTTTTGTACAGAAATGGATCACCAGGCCTTTCTTCTGCTGTGCCTTTGGGGGACTTTGAAGCACTAGCTTTCAGATAAGTAGCCTAGTACAGACTGATTGCATCACCTGATGCATATTATGAATTTCAACTGGAACAGAAGGATAGAAAGATTCCCTTTGTGTTACCTACACAATCATGGCATTCAAAATCATATTCCCACACAGGCATACATGCGGTTTCCTGATACTCGTTTTTAGCTTTCTGCATTAACTTCTCATTGGCTATTCAACTCTATATGCATTTAACTAATATAACACATTTCCCTTTTATTATTCTTTATTGTTTACTTGAATTCTTTATCTATCCAAAATTATATTAAAGAAATGTGAACTACCTTCCTCTCCTAACCATTGAGTTATTTTACAATCATCAAACCATTAATGGAAAATTTGCTCTCAATATTAATTTTTCATTATAGGTAATGATGTAGGGCCTATATTAAAGGTTTTATCTTTTTTTAGGTATTTAATTCTTGTAATGATACAATATGGTATGCAATCACTATCTCCAGTTTTCAGATGAGATCATCTGTTTAGTACTTTAATCACATTGATACAAACTATTTTGGCACTTAAATATACCCACCCACTGCCATCGAATTCTAGAGTGACGCTGTAGGATAAGCATTGGAACACAAGGTCATGTGAACTGAAAGCTCAGCAATTCAAACTCATCAGCCACTCCTCAGAAACCTTACCCAGGGTCGCCACAAGTCGGAATCGACTTGATGGCACTTAACAACAAACATCAACAACTGCCATCAAGTCGATTTCGACTCATAGTGACCCTGGATAGATTGTAGGCTGTGATTCTTTACCAGGGCAGAAAGCCTTCATATTTCTCCCACATAGTGGCCCGTGGATTTGAATGGCAAACCTTGTGGTCAGCAATCCAGGGCTTATCCTTCTCGTTGTTAAGTGGCATCTAGTCAATTCTGACTCATTGTGATCCTGTATAGGGTTTGTGAGGAGCAGCTGGTGGGTTTGAACTGCCGGCCTTCTGGTTCGCAGTCCAATGGTGATCCTCCAGCACCACACTGGGAGTCCAGAGCTTAGACTACAGAATATTAATTCTGATTTTGCCTCCATGATATGAAAGAAAAGGTTTACTTCTGTCATTATCACAAGGAAAAATGGATCTCATTTTCAGTAACTGATTTTGAAATGAAATAATTTGCTTCAGCTAATGAAAGTCCCAAAGAAAACCAGTGCTGCGTAATAATGCTGTCCAGAATTAAAGGAAGAAGTATGACATTCTGGAAAGCTCCTAAAACTTGGTTTAAATTTAGTGTGGTCTCCAATACTTAGATCACTCTTAATGATATTTAACTTCATAATTACTGGAATAATACCCACTTGTCTGGTGATAAATAAGGGCACATACATGGATTATTTGTATGAGAGTTTGCATAATTAGAAATAGACAGTTCTAAATAAAATGTAAGATTTTTCCACTCATAATTGACAAAAATCTCATCAAATAAAACTTTATTTTTTCTGCATAAGATGTTAAACACCTGGGCCCTTTGCATCTAAAACAAAATAAGTTCAACATTTAATTTATTTTTAGTTCTCGTTACTAGGTATTTACATAATGAGAAAGAAACCATCTTGTTCTATTTCAATTTAAGAAACATAGATTGAGCAACTGTTGATATTAGGTGCCATCGAGTCAGTACCGACTCATAGTGATCCTATGCACACCAGAACAAAACCCTGCCCGGTCCTGGGCCAACCCCACAATCATTGCTGTGCTTGAGCCCATTGCTACTGCTACTGTGCCAGTCCATCTCACTGGGGGTCTTCCTCTTGTTCACCGACCCTCCAAAGTGTTTCATTCTGTTGTGATAGGATCGCTGGATCGAAGCCAACTTGATGGCACCTAACAACAGCCTTCTAATGTTAGTCCATCCTCACATCACTAGCATTTCAATCAATAACACATGCAAGATTTATTAAGTACCTACACCTGGTGTGACACTGTATGGAGGAGCAGCACTGGACTGCTAACCACAAGGTTAGCCATTCAAACCTATCAGCTGCTCCTCAGAAACCCTGTACAATGTCACTAGGAGTCAGAATCGACCCAACAGCACTTAACAACAGCAATATGCATCAGGTAGGAACCCTAGTGTCATGATGGGTTAAGCATTTGGCTGCTAAATGAAAGTTCAAACCCACCAGCTGCTCTGCAGGAGGAAGATAAGGCAGTCTGCTTCTGTAAAGACTTATAGCCTCAGAAACCCTACGGAGCAGCAAGCACCTGCATATCACAGGTTGTTAATGAATCTTCCTCCAATCCTGATGCCACGTTCTTTTTTATCTAGTCCAGCTTCTCGGATAATTTACTCAGCATGCAGATTGAATAAGTATGGTGAAAGAATATAACCTTGGAGCATACCTTTCTTGATTTTAAATCAAGCAGTGTCCCCTTGTTCTGTTGGAGGAGCTGCTGCCTCTTGGTTTGTGTACAGGTTCTGCATGAACACAATTAAGTGTTTTCGAATTCCCATTCTTCACAATGTTATCCATTATTTGTTAGGATACACACAGTTGAATGCCTTTTCATAGACAATAAAACAAGGCAAACATCACTATCAGTTAGAATTGACTCAAGGGCACACAACAGCCATATTAGTGACGTCATGTCTGAATTCTCATGGAGCACTTTGCCTTGCATAGTAACGAACAAAGTAAAAACACAAAATTTCAAAACCCCGTCCTTATTATCAAGAGCATGTATAAAAGAAGCATGAATGTGTTTGTTACTAGTAAAACACCTAGATTCTTGTTTAGAATCACCGCTGTGCTAATCACAAACAACTTTTTTGTATCAACATTTGGAACCTCAAACTATATAGAAATTATCACAATAAAAGAAGACAACTTAATATACCTCGCACTGCCGGGTACCTTGGGTTAATGATAAAAGCAAATTTCAGGTGTTTCCTTCAGGGACAGGAAATACAGTTTTCTTTGTTTCTTTCTTGTCAAATGGGTCTTTGATCATTTTTTAGGAATTGCAGGTAACTATATCTTAAACTATTTTGATGTACTACTGAAAAGTGAGATTTTTCTGTTGTTCTTTATGAAAGACTGGTTTTTATATTTATTTCCTGAAATTTTTTTTTCTTAATATCTGCTCTGTGCAATACTTTATTCTAATTTTTATTTTGCTAAAATTACTAGGATTTTGTTTTGGAATTCAAGTGCTTTTGGTTGGTAACAAAACAAAACCACTCTCATTAAGTTGATTCAGATTCATAGAGACCCTATGTAGGATTTCTGAGACTGTAAATGTTTATGGAAGCAGGCGGTCTCATCTTTCTTCCACGAAGCGTACAATGGGTTTGAACTGCCAACCTTGTGGTTAACAGTCTAATGCCTAACCCCAGCACCACCAGTGCTCATGTTTTGGTTGGTTGTTGTTGTTGTTGTTGTGTGCTGTCAAGTCAGTTCCAACTCATATCGACCCTGTTTCTGAGAGTGACTGGGTTTGTGATTCCCAGTTCAGTGCTTACCTTACAGGTCCACACCAAAACTCTTTTTGGTTGGTTTGTTGTTGTTAAGTGCCATCAAGTTGGTTCCAACTCATAGCGACCCTGTATAGGGTTTGCAAGGAGCAGCTGGTGAGTTTGAACCACCAACTTTGTGGTGCACACCGATCTTGAGGTCCAGTTCTTTCTCCAGTAGCACCACATCAGGACTCCAGGCTATTTTGGAAAACAAAGGCATCATGATTACTAGAATTATTCACTAGAATCAAGGGGCTAAACCAAATTCATTGTCTTGTTGTTGTTGTTATGTGGTAGCATCAGTGAGTTGTTTCAGACTCATAGTCTGACACTGAATAGAGTTTCTGAGGACTGGCTGGTGGGCTTGACCTGCAGATCTTGCAGTTAGCAGTCCAGTGCTTATCCTACAGCCACATACCAGGAGTTCAACTAACCAAACAAACCCGACTTAGAAAAGAGCAGAAGACGATTGGGGATGTTTTTAGTAGTTAAAAGAAAGCGGGGCCATCTGCCTCTGTTTCCTCTCAGTATTCTTGTCTCAGAGCAGGTTAGTCTAAGGAGCAGGACCACCTCCTCCAGGGTGGATCCTCTTCAAACTTTCACTTTTCCTCAAGTTTTCAGAAACCTTCTGTGTTTGAGTATGTCAAAGGAGTCGTTATCTAAATAGATGGGATTTGTGATACCAATTGGGAGTCCTTGACAGGAATCTCAAAGTCTACAGTTCAAACCTGCCAACTGTTCTTTGGAAACCCTATATGGGGTCACTATGAGTCAGAAGTGACTCGAGGGCACACAACAATATGATACCAATGATTACATACTTGGCAATGATCAAGCCTCAGCATTGCCCTGAAGACATGAACCCAGGAGCCAGAGTGCTTGCTTTAGCTCCTAATGTGCCCTACTTGTGTGCTCTTGGACACCTCTCTGTGCTTCAGTTTATTGATTTATAAAGTAGGCAAAATAAGAGTACCCATTTCATAAAGTTGTTAAGAAGGTTAATTTATAAAAAACATTTAGAATAGTGCCTAGTACATAGGAAACTTCATGCAAATGTTAGCTATGAAGATGTTTCTCATAATTATTTTCTGATATTGGAATTTGGCATCTGATTTTTCCATATATCTTGCTCAAGTTTGCCACTTAGAGAGTTAGTGTTCCCTTTGCATTATTTTTTATTTTTTTAGTGTTCATTCTTAAAAAAATGTTTCCTCTTAATGGTCAGTTCATTAAAAGTAAGGGCTTGTTTCTAATTTGCTCAGCTATATTACTTTCTTAGCAAATCTAATGTATAAAACATGAAAATGAAAATATTTTGCAATTAGAGCACAAAAAGGATTAATAATCCATTTACTCAGAGCAATACATTTATTTTCTTATAAAATTATTGGTCTGTTTCATTTCTGAGTTAAGTATAAAATTTTAACTGCCTGACACTAAATAGCTCTCTTTCAGCCCCAAGAATAAAATGCAAAACTTTGAGCTTCTTGCACGGTGAAATAGCAAGCTATCGGATAAGCACTGGACTGGTAACCACAAGGTAAGCAGTTCAAACCCACCAGCTACTTCTAGAAAACCCTATACAAGGTTGCTATGAGTTGGAACCACTGATTCAACAGCACTTAACAACAACAATAATAGATTACAGAGAACAACAAAAAGGAAAATATATATCTTACTATAATTAAAACTTGGGCTGAGGACCATTATACACATAGATAAGCATGGTGGTGGTGGTATGCCACTGAGTCAGTTCTGACACATAGTGACCCTGTATAGGGTTTCTCATGTTCCTCCCACAGAGTGACAGGTAGATTCAAAATACTGACCTTGCGATTAGCAGCCCAGCAGCTCATAATCCACTATGCTACTAGGGCTCCTGCATACACAAACACAAAGATAATTGTGAGAGTTAACATTTTAAAGAGGCATATGTATATATGCTTAAACACACACACACATATATATATACACATATATACACACACACACATATATATATGCTTAAACATATATATATATATATGCTTAGACACACACACACATATATATACACACATATACACACACATATATATATATGCTTAAACATATCTCTGCTGTAATTAGATGGCTGCAGACATGTTCAGTCAAGAATATGTTTAGGGTACCTTCCAAAAAAACACAAACAA
>NW_006408536.1:5191669-5200306 GCF_000296735.1 Chrysochloris asiatica
GTTTAAACTCAATTCAGTGTCATTCATTCTTGATCAGAGAAAAGATAAATTCAAATATACTCTTTAGGAAATATGCATAAAATATCATTTGATTTTACATTGTTTAACCAACCATATTTTCTATTAGAAGATTCCAAGATCAAAGGAAAAATCGGCAGAAGTTGCAAACAACTGCCGACTATTTTGGAAATATTTCTCTACAAGTTGTCAGAGAGGAAACTTTAAGGAAAAGAAATGACTAAACTCTTTCTGCCACTCTTATAGAGTGTTGTTGCTGTTAGGTGCCATCGATTCTGACTTATAGGGACCCTATGTACAACAGAATGAAATACTGCCCAGTCCTGCTCCATCCTCACAGTCGTTCTTAAGCTTGAGCCCATTGTTGCCACCACTATACCAATCCATCTCATTGGCAGTCTTCCTCTTTTTCACTGACCCTCCACTTTACCAAGTACAATGTTCTTCTCCAGGGACTTGTCCATCCTGTTTTCAATAGCCAATATATGAGAGAAGTCTTGACATCCTTGCTTCTAAGGAGCATTCTGGCTAGACTTCTTTCAAGATAGATTTGTTTGTTCTTCTAGCAGTCCGTGGTACTTGTTATATTCTTCTCCAACACCATAACTCTAAAGCATCAATTCTTCTGTTGTCTTCCTTATTCACAATCTAACTTTCACATTTATGTGAAGTTATTGAAAACACCATGGTGTGAATCAGGTGCATCCTAGTCCTCAAACTGACATCTTTGCTCTTGAATACTTACGTAGCAGATTTGCCTAATGCAATTCATCATTTGGTTTCTTCACTGCTGTTACCATGAAGGTTGACAGTGGATCCAAGCAAAATGAAGTCTTTGACAACTTCAATCTTTCTCCATTTATCATGATGTTATTTATTGGTCCAGTGGTGAGGATTTTTGTTTTATTTACATTGAAATGCAACCCATAATGAAGGCTGTGGTCTTTGATCTTCATCAGTAAGTATTTAAAATCTTTCCTTTCAGCAAACAAAGTTGTGTCATCTGCATATCACAGGTTGTTAATAAGTCTTACTCCATCCTGATGCCACATTCTTCTTCATATAATCCCATTTCTCAGATTATTTGCTCAGCATACAGATTGAATAAATATGATGAAAGACTACAGCCATGGTGCATACCTTGCTTGATTTTAATCCATTCAGTATCCCCTTGTTCTATTCAAATGACTGCCTCTTGGAAGATGTACAATTCAGTGTTCCAGAATACCCATTCTCCACAATGTTGTCCATAACTTGTCATGATGCACACAGTTGAAAACCTCTGCATAATCAATAAAGGATGTGCAAACATCTTCCTGGTATCTCTGCTTTCAACCAGGATCTATCTGACATTAGTAATGATAACCCTCGATCCATGTTCTCATCTGACTCCAGATTGAACCTTTGGCAATTCCTTATCAATATAATGTTTCAGCTGTTTTTGAATTATCTTTAGCAAAATATTACTTGCATGTGATATTAAAGATATTGTCTGATGATTTCTGTACTCCGTTGAGTCACCTCTCTTTGGAATGAGTAGAAATATGGATCTCTTCCAATCAGTTGACCACATAGCTATCATCCATATTTCTTGGCATCAATGAGTGAGTGCCTCCATTGCTTTCTCAGTTTGTTGTAAGATTTCAATTTGTATTTCATCAATTTCCAGAGCCTTGTTCTTTGTCATTGCCTCCAGTGCACTTTGGACTTCTTTCTTCAGTATCATTGGCTCTTGATCATATGCTACCTTTTGAAATGGTTGAATACCGACCCTTTCTTTTCAGAATAGTGACTGTGTGTATTCCTTCCATCTTTTTCTTTCTTTCTTTTTTGATGGTTTCTGCATCACTTAGTATTTTGTCCATAGAATCCTTCAATATTTCAAGTTAAAAATTGAATTTTTCTTCAGTTTTTTTCACTTTGAGAAATGCTGAGCATTTTCTTCGCTTTTGCTTTTCTAACTCCAGATCTTTGCACATTTCATTATAATACTTGGCTTTTGTCTTCTCAAGCTGCCCTTTGAAATTTTCTGTTCTGTTTTTATCTCCTCATTTCTTCCATTTGATTTAGCATCTCTACACTGGAAAGCAAGTTTCAGAGTCTCTTCTGACATCCATTTTGGTCTTTTCCTTCTTCCTTGTCTTGTTTTCTTCCTCTATGATGTCTTGATATCCCACAACTCTTCTGGGCTTCTTCAGTCACTAGTGTCTAATGCATCAAATCTGTTCTTCAGATGATCGCTAAAATCAGATGTTTATCCTTAAGGTCATACTTTGACTCTTTGCTTTCAGCAAGCAAGGTTGTATCATCTGCATATCTCAGATTGTTAATGAGTCTTCCTCTCATTCTGACACTACATTTTTTTCCTTATAATCCAGCTTCTTGGATTATTTGCTCAGCATACAGATTGAATAACTACGATGAACGAATATAATATTGGTGCATACCTTTCCTAATTTTAAATCATTAGGTGTTGCCTTGTTCTGTTCTAACGGCTTCCTTATGAGTACAATTAAGTGTTTGAGAATAATCATTCTCAGCAATGCTGTCCATAGCTTGTCATGATCCACACAATCAAAAGCCTTTGCATAGTCAATCAAGCACAGGCAAACATCTTTCTGATATTCTCTGCTTTTAGTGACGATCCATCTGATGTCAGCAATGATATTCCTCGTTCATGTCCTCTTCTGAATCTGGCTTGCAGGAGATCATGTGAAAGAATTTTGCAGGACCAATGACCAAGGAGCTCTGGTAGCGTAGTGGTTACGAATCGGGCTGCGAACAGGGTCAGCAGTTCAAAACTATCAGCTGTTCTGCAGGAGAAAGATGAGGCGTTCTGCTCCCGTAAAGATTTATAGCCTCGGAAACCCTGTACAGGGTCGCTATGAGTCGGAACCGACTCCACGGCACATAACAACAATAATGACATATTAAGGAGCTCTGGTAGCATAGTGGTTATAAATCGGGCTGCGAACCTCAGGGTCAGCAGTTCGAAACTACCAGCTGTTCCACTGGAGAAAGATGAGGCTTTCTGCTCCCGTTAAGATTTACAGCCTTGGAAACCCTGTACAGGGTCGCTATGAGTCGGAACCGACTCCATGGCACATAACAACAACAACAACAACAACAATGACATATTAATTGTAAATAACTTTTTCAAACAACATAAAAGACAACTATACACATGGACCTCACCAGATGTAATACACAGAAATCAAAATGACTACATATGTGGGAAGAGACAATGGAAAATCACAGTATAATCAGACAAAACAAGGCCAGGGGCATACTGTGGAACAGACCATCAATTGCTCATATGCAAGTTCAGGCTGACGCTGAAGAAAATTAAAACAAACCTATCAAAATATGACCTTGAACATATCCCACCTGAACTTAGAGACCATCTGAAGAACAGATTTCATGAATTTCATGCAGATAAATGGTGGGATGACATCAAGAACATCATATAGAAAGAAATCAAAACATCATCAAGAAGACAAGAAAGAAGAAAAAGACCAAAATTAATTAGGCAATTCTCCTGCAAAAGATCTCTTTAATGTGTTAAAGCGGAAAGATCAGTTTGAAACATGTTATTTTCAATCATCTCATATGCATGTCAAAGTTGGACAATGAATAAAGACGACCTTAGAAGAATTGATATGGTTGAAGTATATGATGTTGGAGAAGAATTTTAAGAGTATCATGGATTGCTATAGAACAAACAAATCTGATTTGAAAGAAGTACAATTAGAATGCTCCTTAGAAGTGAGAATGGTGAGACTTTGTCTGTTGTTCTTTGGACGTATTGTCAGAAGGGATCAGTCTTGGAGAAGGACATCATGCTTGTCATCAAAAAAAAAAAAAGGAAGATCTCCAACAAGTTGGATTGGCCCAGTGGTAGCAGCAATGGGCTCAAACATAACAACAATTGTAAGGATGGTGCAGGACCAGGGAGCTTCCTTCTGTTGTGCAGAGGGTCGCTATGAGTCAGAGCTGACTCAACGGCACCTAACAACAATATTTGCCTTCACAAATTCAGATTTACTAAGCAGAAATTATGATTATAGGCTGTGGTTAATTGTAGAAAACCTATGAGGATCTGACTTCACATTCGATCCTGTGAAGTCTATTAAAACATAAGTCACTGAGCTTGTGGTTTTACTGCTTCCTTGTCTTCACTGGACTTACGGTGTGGCTCTGGACTGTGAACCACATAGTCAGCAGTTCAAACCCACCAGCTACTCCTTGGAAACCCTATACAAGGTCACTATGAGTTGGAACCTACTCAATAGCACTTAACTTGTCTTCATTAAGTGTACTATAGCCCAAAGCAAATCTCGATTGCGGTTGAAGTAGTTTCTAAGATAACAGACTTTTCTGAATAATTTAATTTACCATCACTTTCTCAGAATGGTCCCTGAATGAAAATCCAAAATTACATTTTAATAGGTGGGCCTTTAATTTCATTTTTGTTCTACATTTTAAATGATGGGCTTTTAGAAGCAAAACAAAACAAAACAGGGATGTTTCTGTTTACTTTGCATGCCATATAATTTCCTGAGTTATAGCGCTTTTGATGAAATAATTCACATCTCCTGGTATGAGGGCAAATCATGTGACTGCCACTAAATTAGTGAGTCTCAAAGTTGGCTGCACATTTGAAGCACCTGGGGAGCTGTAAAAAGGACAGATGCCTGGGTTTCCCCCCTAGAGATTCTGAGGTAATTGGTTTGGGGGTCGGCTTCCTGGGCATGGGATTTTTTAAAAGCTCCCCGAGTGATTCTTATGTGCAGCCAAGGTTAAAAACCACTGCACTAATTAATAGAATAATAATGCATTGCCTAATGACAAGGAAGAAGACCACACAGATAAAACTCTGGTTATTACTGGGAAACTATTGTTTTTGTGAAATAATAGTTTTAAAGGAATGAGAAACACAACAAAATAAAACCCTGAGGTTTGCATAATTGTATGTAACCTGTATTTCATAGACCAGCCTATAAATATCACGGTGAAACATAATCAAGGGAGTCACTACTAATTTTGAGTTCCTTTCTTATATATGCATAAAGTTAACTGAACAAGGTTCATTTATTTATTAGTTCAGAAAATATGTATTGAGTCCTTACAATCTGTCACTCATTTTGCTTGGCTGCATCCTCCTGTAAAATAATTAGGAGGAACCTCATTGTTTATTTCCAATATGAATTAACTCTAAATCAAGACCGGGCAAAAAATCTGGAAAGTATGGAGCCTCAGAAACACAGAGTGCACTATAACCTTCCACAAACCAGAGAGAAAGAAATTGTTCCATCTGTTCATGGCACTGCATTACTTGCCACATATAAATGAATGATTCAGTGAATAAGATGCTATATGCGAAAGTATATCTTCCAGCCCAGCAAGTAGTGAGGGCTCAATTAACACTCAGTTCCCCTTAGTGTTCTCTGAAATCACTAGTATTATTGCAGTAATAAAGACTTAAATATGTAATTAAAATATTGATACATAACATCTCTGCCAGATTAAATTTACAAAAGTTAACTGTTGGAAACAATGAAGAAATATGAAGGGGCTTCAAAAAGTCTGTGGGAGAATTCTATTTTTTTCATGAACCTTTTGAATATAAAATTAATATAACCTAATATAAAATTAAAAATCATGAATGTGACTTCAACAATTACAATGTTGCATATACATTGTTGTTGTTAAGTGCCTTTGAGTTGGTTCCAACTTATAGAGACGCTATATAGGGTTTCCAAGAAGCAGCTGGTGAGGTTGAACTGACAACCTTGCAGTTTAAACCAACTTTGAAGTCCAGCACATTAACTCACAGTGCCATACCAGGAGCATATACATATACATGTATGTACATTATTAGGTGCCATTGAGTTAGTACCAACTCGTAGTGACCCTATGCACAACAGAATGAAACACTGCCCAGTCCTGTGCCAACCTCACAATTGTTGCTAGGCTTGAGATCATTGCTGTGGCCACTGTGCTAATCCATCTCCTTGGAGGGTCTACCTCTTTTTCTCCTACCCTCCACTTTACCAAACATGATGTCTTTCTCCAGGGACTGGTCTGTCCCTCTTGATAATATGTTCGAAGTACGAGAGATGAAGTCTCGTCATCCTGGCTTCCAAGGAGCATTCTGGCTCTACATCTCCCAACACAGATTTTTTGGCAGTCCATGGTACTTTTAATATTCTTCTCCACCACCATATTTTAAATACATCAATTCTTCTATGGTCTTCCTTATTCACTGTCCAAGTTTCACATGCACATGAGACAATTGAATATACTATGGTCAAGTGCACCTTAGTCCTCAAACTGACATCTTTGCCCTTGAACACTTTAAAGAGGTCTTGTGCTGCAGCAGATCTGCCGAATAGAAAATGTCATTTGATTTCTTGACTGCAGTTTCTATGATTGTTGATGGTAGATCCGAGAACAAGGAAGTCTTTGACAACTTTAATCTGTTCTCCATTTATCTTGATGTTACTTATTGGTCCAGTTGTGAGGAGTTTTGTTTTCTTTACATTTAGATGCAACCCATATCAAAGACTGTAGTCTTTGATCTTCATCAATAAGTATTTTAAGTCGTCTTTACTTTCAGCAAGTAAGATTGTATCATCTTCATAACGCAGGTTGTTCATTAGTCTTTCTCCAGTCCTGCTGCCACAGTCTTCTTCATATAATCCAGTTTCTCAGATTATTTGCTCAGCATAAAGACTGAATAAATATGGTGAAAGAATACAGCCCTGACTCACACCTTTCCTGATTTTAAACTATGCGGTATCTCCTTGTTCTGTTCTAACCACTGCTTCTTGGTTTATGTACAGGTTCCTCATGAGCACAATAAAGTGTTTTTCAATACCCATTCTTCGCAATATTATCCATAACTTGCCACGATCCACACAGTTGAAAACCTTTGCATGGACAATAAAGCACAGGTAAAAATCTCTAGTATTTTCTGCTTTCAGCCAAGATCATCTGATGTCAGCAGTGATATCCCTTCTTCCATGTCCTGGTCTAAATCCAACTTGAACCTCTGACAATTTTCCTGTCAATGTACTGTTGCAACTGTTTTAAAATTATCTTTAGGAAAATTTTACTGGCGTGTGATATTAATATTATTGTTCAATGATTTCCGCATTCCATTGGATCATCTGTCTTTGGAATAGGCACAATAATGGATCTCTTCCAATCGACTGGCTATGTAACTGTGCTCCAAATTTCTTAGCATAAATGAGTGAGTGCTTCTTGTGCTGCATCAATTTGTTGAAAGATTTCAAGTTGTATTCTGTAAATTCCTGGAGCCTTGTTTTTCATCTGTGCTATCAGTGCAGCTTGGACTTCTTTCAGTACCATAGCTTCTTGATCGTATGGTACCTTTTCAAATGTTTGACCATCAACTAATTATTTTTGGTACAATGACTCTGTGTATTCCTTCCATCTTTTGATGCTTTAGCATCATTCAATATTTTGCCCATAGACTCTTTCAATATTACAACCTGAGACTTAAACTTTTTGTTCAGTTCTTACAGCTTGAGAAATATTGAGCATGTATTTCCTTTTTGGTTTTCTAATTCCAGATTTTTGTACATTTCATTATAATACTTTACTTCACCTTCTTGAGCTGCCCATTTACATTTTCTGTTCAGCTCTTTTACTTTCTCATTTCCTCCATTCACTTTAGCTTTATATGCTCAAGTGCAAGTTTCAGAGTCTCTTCTGCTATCTGACATCCAAGTTTGTCTATTCTTTCTTGCCTGTCTTTTCGATGACCTTTTACTTTTTTCATGAATGATATTTTTTATGTCATCTTATACTCTTCTGATTTTCAATTGTTAGTATCTAATGCATCAAATCTGTTCTTGAGATAATCTCTATATTCATGTGGATATATGAAAGGTCATAGTTTGACTCTTAGAACTTGTAATTTTCTTTAGCTTCAGCCTGAATTTGCATATGGGCAATTGATGATCTTTTCTTCACTACGTCCCTGACCTTATTTTGGCTGATGATATTGAGCTTTTCTACGTCTCTTCCCGCAAATGTAGTCCATTTGATTTTTGTGTATTCCATGTGGTGTGGTTATTGTATGGTTACTGTTTATGTTATTGAAAAAAGTATTTTCAATGAATTATTCTTTGGTCTCCCAAAATTCTATCATGTAATCTCCAGCATCATTTCTGTTACCAACACCTTAGTTCCCATTACTGATTCTTTAATCACCTGTAATTATCAATACATCTTGATTGCATGCTTGAACGATTTCAGATTAAATAAACTGGTAGAATTCTTCAGTTTCAACATCACTGACATTGATGGTTGGTGCATATGTTTGGGTAACTGTGGTATTAGCTGGTCTTCTTTATAGGTGTATGGATATTATCCTGTCACAGACAGCACTGTACAAGTTAAATGTTAAAATGCTCTTTCTCACCAGGAATACAACACCATTTCTCTTCATTTCGTCATTTCTGGTATAGTAAACCATATAATGGTGCATTTCAAAATGGTCAATACCAGTTCATTTCAGTTCACTAAGGCCTAGGATATAGACCTTTATGCATCTTGATTCATTTTTAAGGACCTCCAATTTTCCTAGAT
>NW_006408536.1:5200521-5204671 GCF_000296735.1 Chrysochloris asiatica
TTTCTCTGGTACTCATAAGGTTTTTAGTGATTACCACTTACAAGTGGTCTGCCTCTCCTTCTTCCTAGTCTCTCTTAATCTGGAAGTTCCCCTGAAACCTGCCTACCATGGGTAACCCTGCTGATAATGAAAGTACTGGTAGCATAGCTTTTGACATCACAGCAACCTAGAAGCTACCACAGTATAACAAACTGACAGATAAGTGGTGGAATGCAAATACATATATGTAAATACAAATAGCCCATTGCAAGCCATAGTGACCCTGTATAGAGTTTCTAAGGAGGGGCTGGTGAGCTTGAGCCATGAACCTTGCGATTCAGGCCAACTTTGCAGTCCAGTGCATTAACTCACAGTGCTACACCAGGACTCCTTTTAAAGATTAGCATTTGCAAATAAATGACAACTAATGCTTCCAGTATATTTGATTTTTCCTTCACGGAGAAAGAATAATTCAGTATCATGTTTAATTTTCCTTAATTAATTGTACATTGCACATTTAGATGTTCCTTTAATATCTATGACTCAGGATGTTGTATGCTATTATTCTATCCAAGTATACTATTTTTTTCATATTTGGTATGGTTTCCTGGAGCATCAGAATAAATTGTGTGATTTTTTTTCATGTAGTTTCCAATTCATAATGTTCCAGAAGTCACTCATAAAATCATATTCCTAACTTAAACTGCATATTCAATTTGTTAAGCATATCTATTCTATTTAACAAAGTGTGTTTAAAATAATAAACCACATCTCAGTATTATTATTATGCTGTGATGTATATAAGAAAAAAAAGTACCATTGTTTTTTCTTTAATGGCACTTAAAATATTTTAAGAGTCAATATAGAGTGTGCATGGGGATACAGAAAAAATATATATATATAATACACCACATGTAGAAAAATGGATATTAGGTAGAAGGTTAATTCAATTGTTATATGTATGGGCCAGGCCTTATGTTTGTTTTGGGGCTTACTTACAAGATACACTGTGTCAAAGATACATGATACAGTGTACTAACTTACAAAATACAAAATAAAATGATAGCTGCTTTTATAGTCCTTACTGATTTGTGTGTATGGTGGAGGGCACAAATGTTGCCAAGTAGATTCATTGAAATTTAATCATAGTGGAAATATAAGCACTATGGCATACATGGGAGTATATGACTAATGGCGATCCCATGTGTATCTGTACTCTATAAGGTTTCCAGAAGTAGATCACCAGGCCTTTCTTCTGAGGCAACTCTGGGTTGATTCAAACCGTCAACTTTTCAATTAGCAGGTCAGTGCCAAAACATTTGCCCCACTCAGAGATACCAATCTGTTCTAAAACATGGAAAAACTAAGACCCCAGAACAAATGGCAGATACCCAAATGAGAGAATAAAGTGAGGAAAAGGTACAGCATGGTCAGGTGCATGTTTCTGCCAGAGGATGGCAAGTGTGTTGACTCTGTGTACTTAAAGATATCCAAGATAAAGATGAGAGGACAAGAGGCAGGGTGACCAAGGTGAGACTGAAGAGAGCAGGGCAGTGGTAAAGTTAAGCCAAAGTAGATTAACTATGGCATCAAAGCTATGTGAGGGCCCTGCACTGTTACGTTTTCAGTGGGAAACTGTTCATGACTGAGATGATTATTGGCAGTGAGATTCTCCCATTACTTTGAAGAATTACCATGATCCTCTTTGAAGGAAAGTTTGGTTCACTGTAAGCAAACCTTCCCATCCTCCCCACAGCACCATACCAGGACTCCAAAAAATACAATAGCACCACAGTATCTTAGAGACAACAGATAATTTATTTGAGACAAAGAAACAAGATAGGGTGACTCAGATCAATGACCAAAATACAGAGTCAAAAAGCATTTCTGAGGGGGAAAAAAACAACAAAAAAAGGTATTGGAACTACCTGATAAGGAATTCAAAAGAATGATGATATTTAAATACCTTCAATGGATTGAGGAAAAAAATCTAGAAAGCTACAGACAAAATCAAGGAAAACACAGAAAGAACTTTAGAAGAATTCAGGAAAACATTATAAGAACAAACTAACAAAATAAATGAAAAATTAGGAATTGTGCAAAATTAGTGTCTTAGGTTAGGTTCTTTAGAGAAGCAAAATCAGTGAAGCTTACATAGATAGATAGATTGTTGTTGGTAATGTTGATAAATGTTATCAAGTCGGTTCTGACTCATAGTGATCCTGTCTAGGGTTTCTGAGGTGAGGCTGGTGGGTTTGACTAGCTGACCTTGCAGTTCAAACTGATCTTGTGGTCCAGTGCATTAATTATCCTGCTGTACCACACAAGGACTCCAGATAGATAGGTTTATAGCAAGGAAATGGCTCACATAGTAGTTGAAGTGGACAAATCCCAAGTACATTGGTTGGATGTCAGGCTGCAGGGCTGATGAGCCAAGATTGTCAGGTCAAGAAGGTAAGATAGCTGGCAGATGATGACTCCCAGGACTGGTAAGCAGTAGAGTAGGCTACTGGCTCAAGTAGAGAGAACTGGATGTCAGATGATGAGACAAATGCAGAATCCAGACCCAACAGAAAGCAAGCAAGCTTTTCTTGAGTGTTGAGGCCACACCTTCAAGGAAACTTCCTTTCAATTGATTGGCTGCTCACAGCAGGTATTGCTATCGAAGATTGTTGTTGTTGTTGTTATGTGCCGTGGAGTTGGGTCTGACTCATAGCGACCCTGTATAGGGTTTCTGAGGCTGTAAACCTCTATGGGAGCAGAAAGCCTCATCTTTCTCCCACGGAACAGCTGGTAGTTTCGAACTGCTGACCTTGCGGTTCGCAGCCCGATTCGTAACACTGCCAAACCACTGAGAATCCTGGCCCAGTAAATACAAAATTTTAACTAACATAACAGAAATAGAATTCCAGAAGTTAATAAATACCAAGATTTCAGAAATAGATAGTGCATTGAAAAGGCAAAAAAAGTAGAATTGAGACGATGGAAGACAGACTTAGAAAAAGAACATAAAGAAGAAGTTTTAAGATTATGTAGGACATGATCAAGAGGAATAACTATATGTGACGGGATTTCCAGAACAGAAAGAGGAAAAAAAGCACAGAGAAAATTGTCAAGGAGTTGTTGGAAGAAAACTTCCCTAATACCATGAAAAATGAGACAATAAGCATTCAAGAAGTGGAACAAGCCCCTAATAGGATACACTTCAAAAATGAATTATTAAGACATATCATAATCAGACTTTCCAAAACCAAAGACAAGGAAAGAATCTTGAAAGCAGCTCAGGGAAAATGTAAAATTACCTAAAGAGAAGAACCAATAAAACTAAGCTCTGATTTCCTCAAAGAAACCATGAAAGTAAGAAAGCAATTGGATAATGTATATAAAACTCTGAAAGAACTACAGACCCAGCAAAAATTTTCCCTTCAATACAACAGACAAAGTAAGTCATTTCCAGATAAATAAAATTTATGGGAATTTGTAAAATCCAGATCAACCTTTTCAGAAATACTAAAGAGAGTTCTTTGGATGGAGAGCCAACAATGCCAGAGAACAACCTGAGATTAGCATACATGACACCACCACCAGAAGCCAACCCAGAAATAGACACACCCAAAGTAAAATTAACCTAGAAGACTCAAAGTAGGGAACCAGAGATATCTATTTGTAAATGATGACACTTACAAAGTAAAAAGACAAAATAGTATAGTTACAAAATGACCAAATAGCGAGAAAGTAAAATAGATTTGAAAAACATCATTCATTTACTGAGTAACCTCAAAGAAAATTAATAAACCTTCTCATCAAAATATAAAGGAGGAAACCCATAAAGATTTAGTAAATACTAAAGCAACATTAACGAAGAAATGACAAGAAAACTCACAAACAAAATGGACTCAGCACAGAAAATTATGCAGAATAAAGTAACCAGCAGCACCACACACACACCAAACAAACAAAACAAGAAAACCACACACAAGGCAATATGACAGCCATCAATTCATATCTATTGATAATTACACTGGATGTAAATGGAGCAAATGCAGCAGTCAAGAGAAAAAGTAACAGAATGGAGATAAAAACAGAACCTGGTAATATGCAGTTTATAAGAGGCACACTTCACATATAAAGGCAAAAATAGAGTAAAAAAATCAGAGGATTGTTGTTGTTG
>NW_006408536.1:5205296-5208586 GCF_000296735.1 Chrysochloris asiatica
TCCAGTTGTGAGGATTTTTGTTTTCTTGACATTGAGATGTAATCCATACCGAAGGCTGTGCTCTTTGATCTTCATCAGTAAATGTTTTAAGTCCTCTTTACTTTCAGCATGCAAGGCTGTATCATCTGAATATTGCAGGTTGTTAATGAGTCTCCTTCCAATCCAGATGCCACATTTTTCTTCATAGAACCCATCTATGATCTGAGTTAGGGTGTTTCATCCCACCCTAATCACCTACAACTGATTGCCTGATCGCATCAGACCACATCACTGATGATTACTACATAAGTGTAAAACCACTGGACTGTTCAGAGTCAATTCTGAATCATGGCCTTAACAAGTTGATGCATATTTTGTGGGTACACAATTCAACCCATGACAATTATGATGTCTGAATGATCTGTCATGCTTTATATAGTCTTTGCTTCATAAACACTATTGAATCATAGAGAAATTAATTTAGGTGGGTGGGTGGTATTTGCAAAATAATGGCTTCTGCTGTGCTATCTGTATTTGAATTGGGCAGACGCCAGTCATGGTGCTTGTATTAACTACTAATGGCACTGACTTGATGGCACTTAACAACAACAACAATAGCAACAGTGGAAAACTCACTAAATACGTTCTTATTATTGTTATTATGCATTGTGAAATAAATGAGTTAGCAGCAGTAATAGAATCATTTTTACTTAGTCATTGAATGATTAATTCAGTCAACAGGCATTCATTTAGTGCATGTCATTTGTCATGTGAAATTAAAAGTGACCAAGACATAATGAATGAATCCATGGTCTCAATCCATGACAAGATTAAGAGGTAAGTATGTAAGGAAAACAATAAAGGAGAGGGGAGGATTGAATTTTCTAAAGCTCAATTATTTCAGATGTAGTCAGGAAGCAAGCAGAATTCGTATTAGGATTGTTTGCTGGTATATATTCCAAAAGCCCATCTAAAATAAAAGCTAAAGCAATATATGCACAGTGATTATTACCTACCTTATGAGTCATCTAAGCTACAGCTGGCGTCTTTCACTAGAAGCAATGAAGCATTTCAAGTCTACTAAACACCTGGCAAGTTTCTGACATTTAACAAATACTATTATTATAAAATAGCATTTTATTTTTATGGCAGGTTACAGAAATATTATTTACCAAATCAAAAAAGTTTTTATGAATCTGACTCAGAGGCTTCAAATGATGTTGAAGAGGACAACTAAAATAGGGTTCTGGAATGATCCCATAGAATCAACATATTCCTCAATTTGTTTCTCTTGTGCCACCTGCATGGGTATTGACAAAATGAATTTCAAGAGGGCATCTGTAAGAAAAATGGCCATTTCTGCCTTTTTAGAAAAGCCTTACATGAAAAGGGAATATTCTACCTGTTCAGTGTTAATGACAAGCAAATTTTTTTTCCTCTGTAAAATTAACATGGCTTAAAGAAAATTTTTTCCATAGTTTCTAAAAATTTTTAGAACACTTGTAAACCTATTGTGGATATTTTTCATGATTTTGTAAATTTTGTAAATGATTTAGGTTAATATCCTTTTTTATAGTTTTGATTAAGTTATTAATGTCACAGATTGAATTCATTATTAGTTGCTTAATAGACCCAGCATATTAAACATTATCAAAAAGGTTCTAATCCAAAAAGGCATTTAATTGCAGTGCAGCTGTATGCTGCATTTGTCATCTGTTGTGCAACTAGGAAGGGGTGAGAGTCCCCAAATATCCAGGACCTATCATTTTTTCTCAATCATCATAATCACCACCAATCATTATTCATCAACCCTCACACATACACTCCATCCTTTTGGACATATGGTTTGGCCTGACTAAATATGTCCTATTTCCTGACTGAAACCGTATTGGCTTAAAGTGAAAACTTCAAGGGAACATTTATCACAGGATACATGTATGGGATGATTTTTTAGTGTAAATATACGTAGGGTCTTTAATGCAATTTAATTTTTTCTGAAAAAAAAAGTTATCTTTTGTTATGATACAGCTTAAACATATATAGTAAGTTTACACAAACAATCAACATATAGTGATCTCAAAGAAGAGTAAGGTGGGAAGAAAAGTTCTACTATGCGTGCCATTTCTCATTCTCTCTCTTTTTTCTCAAGTGACCTTAGCAAAGTGATAATATAGTGCATGTTTTTAGGATTTCTTATACATGGGATTCTGAAAAAAAAAACATAACATAATTTGTGACTCATGGAATTGAATATTTTTGTCATATAATATAACTCAAAAAGCTCAATACTCTCAGAAGTTTTTTTGTTTTTTTTTCCCCTCACAAACAGCAGAGTGAACATTAAAGTTCAATATTCTTCCCAAAGAATATTGGATGAGACAACTAAGCAAGTAAGCTGTGTTTGACGATAGCCATGTTTTATCATTGCCTAGTTCCTTTTCTGGGCCTGATATCAATGAATCCTTTACAATTTGTTTTAATACAGATATGTTGCTCTTGTTAAGTGCTGTCTAGCTGGCTCCGACTCATAGCTATCCTTTATAGGGTTTCCGAGGAGTGGCTGGTGTGTTTGCATTGCTGACCTTGTGGTCCTCAGTCCAGTGCTTATCCCACAGTGCCACACCAGGATTCCAATATAGATATGAGGGGGCTTCAAAAAGTTTGTGCAAATAACATTCTTTTATCTTTTCATTCTATTTATCTAGGAATGTTTTGAAGCTCCCTCATATCACAGACATCATACTGTACTATTTCTCTGAGTTAATATGCCTACAAGTAATTGGATTACAGGTTTAACTCTTTTATGTTGTTTTTGTTGTTAAGTGCTGTAGAGTCAGCTTTGACTCACAGCAACCCTATATAGTGTGTCCAAAGTGCGGTTGGTGTGTTTGAACTACCAACCTTGTGGTTTCTAGTCCTGTGCTTATCCTACAGCACCACACAAGGAAAACGTTGATTTTCTCCCAGGATGCTAATTCCTTCCCCCAAAGAATGTTTGCAGGCTCTTCTTGCTGTTGTTTGTTGTTAAGTGCCTTTGAGGCAGTTTCAGCTCAACCTGTGTAAGGTTTCTTAGGAGTGACTGGTGGGTTTGAACCGTCAACCTTGTGATTAGCAGTGCTTATCCTACACTGTCACCATTTAATCTGTAAAATGAGGCTGCTAAATCAGATGATCACTAAAGACTCCTCAAGCTCGAAAATGTTGTGATTTTACATAGATAGTGAGATTTCCCCACGGTGCTTTTTACTCTATACTGTTATAGAGTGAGGTTCTTGACAATGAGGTATTTTAGCTGGCATTAAATATGATAA
>NW_006408536.1:5210916-5212023 GCF_000296735.1 Chrysochloris asiatica
CACCAGTCATTCCTATACAGGGTTGCCATGAGTCAGAACACTTAACAACAACAACATCTAAGTTTCAAAATTAACTTCAACCAAACTGGTTGTGTTGTGTTGTATATGTTGCTAGCACAGGCTGACTGTTGGCATTCATG
Organism: Chrysochloris asiatica; assembly: GCF_000296735.1. Taxonomy (NCBI): domain Eukaryota; kingdom Metazoa; phylum Chordata; class Mammalia; order Afrosoricida; family Chrysochloridae; genus Chrysochloris; species Chrysochloris asiatica. Next base: position 5,211,057 of record NW_006408536.1, read on the forward strand.
ATGTGAGACAAATAAGCATGTTCTGGTATGGCACTGTAGGATAAGCACTGAATTGCTAACTGCAAGGTCAGCAGTTCAAACCCACCAGCCATACCTTGGAAACCCTATACAGGGTCATTATGAGTCAGAACTGACTCGATGACACTTAGCAACAACATCTGTTCTTTAAACATAGCCTGGAAAATGACGGAGCTGTTGTACTTAGCAGACCAAAGGCTTTCAATTTTTAAGATCGTCTTTGCTAATGCAGTTAATATTTATTAATATTTGCCATATTAATATACCCATGGGTGGTGCAAACTATTAAGCACTGGACTACAAAGCAAATGGTTAGCAGGTGGAACTCACCCAGAGATTCCTCAGAAGAAAAATCTGGCAATCTACTTCTAAAAGGTCACAGCCTTGAAAACCCTATGGAATGCCATTCTGCTCTGTACACCTGGGGTTACAGGGAGTCAGAACAGACTCGAAGATAATTGGATTTTTTTTTGGTACCATGTTAAAACTTGGTAGCATAATGGATTACGAGCTGGGTTGCTAACCACAAGGTCAGTAGTTTGAAACTACCAGTTGCTCCATAGGACAAAGATGAGGTTTTCTGTTCCCATAAAGATTTACAGTCTTGGAAAGACTACACAGGGTCGCTATGAGTCAGAACTGACTTGCTATCATACAACTACCACCATATTAAAATTTAGAACTGAGAATTTTTAAAATATTAATTTAAAAATAAACTCCTTGCATGTTATAATACATAGTCTATGAAAAAAAACAAAAAACAAAAAACCTCTACTTTCAAAAAAAGAAAGGAAAGAAAGAGAAAGGTAAGAAAAGAGAAAAATAGAATTCTATTGCAAATATCGTCAGTACCTGGTTTAATAGAATACCACTGGGTTCACAGATCTGCTTCTACCCATATATTAAATCTTATTGTGATATTACACACTATATACCCCAACCAAGGAGT
>NW_006408536.1:5213858-5216681 GCF_000296735.1 Chrysochloris asiatica
AGGTGGCATCATTGATGGCGTCAAATGTGGCGGCGGTAGTGAGGTTGGCCCAGGATCGGACATTGTTTCGTTCTGCTGTGCATGGGGTCGCTATGACTCGGTTCCGACTCGATGGCACCTGACAACAACAACAAAAGATAAACAACCTCAGATACCCTATACAGGGTTGCTAAGCGTTGGAACCTACTGTACAGCATTTATCAACAACAACGATACCCATATCAACCTTATTGCCACCAAGTTAATTCCAACTCATTGCAACATATGTAGGGTTTCTGAGACTGTTCATCTTTACGGGAGCAGACCGCCTCATCTTTCTCCTTCAAAGCAGTTGATAGGTTTGAATTGCTGACCTTTTGGTTAGCAGTCTAGTGCTTATCCTACAGCACATCCAGTGATTCTTACAGACCACATAGCCTCTGTTGTTGTTAGTGCCATTGAGTTGGTTCCAACTCATAGCGACCCTGTACAGGGTTTCCGAGGAGTGGCTGGTGAGTTGGAACTGCCAACTTTGCAATTCAAACCCTTGTGAGAGACTAGGCATTAAAAAAAAAAAAAAAAAAGTAGATCATAGTTTTGACATTGTAAGCCTCTGAAAGCGTCTTAGGACCACCAAGGGTTTCCTGTACCACATTTTTTAAGTGTTGCAATGAACTCCTTTCTTTATCATTTCATAACTTAGTTATTCAATAATAATTTATGTTGCTCTTTCTGTGGAGAAGGATATCATGTTTGGTAAGGTGGGGGGTCAGAGAAAAAGAGGAAGACCCCAACGAAATGGATTGGCCAAGTGGCAGCATCGATGGACTCAAGTGTGGCACCAATAGTGAGGCTGGCCCAGGATCGGGCAGTGTTTCGTTCTGCTGTGCATACGGTCGCTATGAGTTGGTACCGACTCGATGGCACCTAACAACAACAACAATAACAACTTTCTGTGGGATGTACACCATAAGTATTAGAAATTCAGTGCTGGAAAAGATATATAATCCTTGGCTTCTGAAGGTATACAATTTAGTAGAAAATGCTGTTGCTGTTGTTAAATGCCATTGAGTCAGATCCAAGTCATAGCCACCGTGTATAGGGTTTCTGAGGAGCAATTGGTGGGTTTGAATCACTGACCTTGCTGTTAGCAGTCCTCTGAGAAGTGAATACCCACTGCCATGGAGTCGAGTTCAACTCATAGTGATCCTACAGAACAGAGTAGCTTCATAGGCTTCATAGGCTTTCCAACACTGTCATCATTACGGGAGCAGACAACTACATCTTTTTCCCCTGCCGAGTAGCTGGAAGGTTCAGATTACTGATCTTTTGGTTAACAGCCAAGCGTTTAACCATTGCACCACCAGGGCTCCTTAGGAGTGCCGCATAGCAGTTTGCATTTTCAGGATGCTATAAGAATAGGGACTCCTGGTGTAGCACTGTAAGATCCGAACTGGGCTGTGAACCAGTGTCATCAATTTAAACCCACCAGCTGTTCCTCTAAAACCCTTTACAGAGTCGTTGTGGGTTGGAAAACCTACTTGATGATACTTAACAACAACAGCTGTTGTTGTTGCTAAGCGCTGTCGAGTTGATTCTGACTCATAGCGATCCTGTATAGGGTTTCCAAGGAGCAGGTGGTGAGTTTGAATCAGTGCTGTATCCCCCAGCGCCACACCAGCACTCCAAATTCATAGCAAAGGAAAATAAAATCTTTGATATGAGGAAGTAACTTCAATATCAAACCTCTTTAGTTCAAACGTGTATACTTTAGATGAAGCAAACAAGTCTTTAAAAGATCAAGTTAAATCTTTTTTTGATTGGAATCTTGTGGGACAAGTCTTAGTACTTAGCAAATACTCTGGCACATCTGTTTTTCAGGTTCATGGAGCACATTGAGGATAAAATTAATGATGAGGGGACAAAGAACCTTCACCTATGGGAGTAACTGTAGCATTTTTTGGTTCTTGGTCCTTCTTTCCTCTGTAAATAATTGATCCTTGTCTGACTGAGATTCTGTTTCAGAAACTTCAATCACTACTTTTCTGTCACCTAAAAAAAGACCCTAGACTCATTGTTTGGCAATACTCCAACTTTGGCTAAGATCACCTAATCACTTCTTTGGCACCTGTTCTTGGACTAGTCAATCTGTTGTAGATACACATACAACTGGAGTTTAGCCCGTGGTCAACTTACTATAATGCTGGGAAGGAAGTCTAGTTTTGAATTGTTGAGTGCAAGATCCTAAACATAAATTGATGGATCAACTAATTAATTGTGTTGTGCAAATGTTCTGTATACTTTCACTAGGTTTTATCTGTCTTTTACAGATTTCTGAGAGATTTGAAATCCTCAAAAGTTTTTGTGGAACTGATCTTTTCTTTCATGCATCCATTTAACTTTATTATGTTACATTTTTTATGTTTTAACACATACAGATGTATTATTCTTTTTCTTTCCAGAAGAAAATAGAAAGTAAGCCTCAATACATTCTTACGATATTTACCCTCTAGCTGCCGAATGAGAATTTTCAACTTCAGTTTTAGTTACAATTTTAGTGATTAACCCTACCTTATTACATTTGCGTTTTAATTATGTATTTTATACTCCTCCATTAATTAAATTTTACATTAACATTTTTTTTCTTCTGAGCTGCTTGAATGGGAAGCTTTGTTTATTGGCTTCCAATCTTACTTTTTTTCTGAAACTGGAACTTTACAGTTTAACGTTACTCCTTTTTGTGCTTGTTGTTGAGTGTAGCCTTTCATTTTCACCTCTTTGGGTTTTCTTCTTGATGTAGATTCTCCAATAATTCTTTCAGATTGGATTTGTGGGTGAGATGCT
>NW_006408536.1:5218786-5238517 GCF_000296735.1 Chrysochloris asiatica
AGGCACCCACTGATCTTGAGATTAGAGAGAGACTGGCTGGTCTGAAGTTTAGGGAGGCATGTGAACTCTGGAGCCCATGAACACTGACCTAGCCACTGGAGGCCAGAGCTGAGAGTGAAGCAGCCAGCTAACCTAAAGTGGGGGGAAGTGTGCAACAACTCCCAAACTTGCAGATAGTACTCATATGACATAGCTTGGATGACTAGCTGGCCAGAACTCAACCAGATGAAAATAAAGAAGTTTGATACAGGTACCAAGCATAAATTGCTACAATTTGATGAACTGGACCTTTGCTTATGAATGTAGTTGCTCAAAATTCCAACCAAAAGGGAAGAACTCTTCATATCAAGGATCAAGCTTGTCTCCTCAAGAGGGATGGGTAACTTAGACATTGGCTATAAAAAATGGGGGGGCTATAAAGGCATGAAGTAGCTTACTTATAAGGTATCATGAGTGTGTTTAGTTTCAGAATGAGATGGGTAAGGTAGAATCCCCACTGAATAATTTTTCTCTTTCCAGATGGGTCTGTTGAAAAGGGATAGGAGAGGATGGGGATGGGATTTTGTGATTCAATTGTATGCAATTGTTACCAGGACTAATTGTGATCACCACAACTGTAAATGTAGAAGATGTATAATTAAAAGTGGGCAGTAGTTAATCTTCCATTTCAGGAACAGAGGACCCTGGGACCAGCTAGAGGGAGGAACATGAGTGAAGCCTAGGATCCTAAGCAGAAAAGTGATGACAGCAGAGACAGTGGCAGAGGTGATGACATAGAGAAATAGAGCAGCTGAGGAATCTAGGTCATTGACTGAGAAAGGCTGTGTGCCCGTGGACAGGAAGCTGGCTTGAAAAGTGTACATTTAGGACATTTAAACAAATATGTAATTTCTGTTTTATAATGTACATAAAAAAATAACAACAAAGGGGGGGGAATAGAGGTAAATACTGTTGACTGATGATACATGGAGGGGATTGTAATTATTGCAATGAAACAAATATGATTTATTGAATGTAAAACTGAATCTGCCCTGTAAACATTCAATAAAAACTTTTTAAAAGGTAAAATGCATTATATGTGTAGTCAATAACCAGTAATTCCGATATATAAATAATTAAATCTTCAATTCTGCTATTTGCTGTTTTTTTTGCTTAAAGTTAAGGACTTCTATGATATTTTCTAATGTTAGATTGTGAACTTCAGTTCAGCAGGGATTTAATTGGGAAAAATCCTTGAGGCTTGATTTGAAGGTATGTTTTTCCTAAGGATTTTCATATTTGCTATGCTTAGGTCATTAACAGTCCTGGAACACTTTTATGTTACATTTTCAGCTTCAGGGTTCCAGGTCAATATGAGCAGTGCAAATTACATTTCCAAGCCTTCATCAAGGAAAGTATGTGGCTCAAACATTTATGTAAAGCTTTGTTTTGTTTTTAACCCAAAATTCAGGTTTATAAATACAGACTTGTTTTCATACTCCTGCACTTGTAGAGAATGAACTCCCTCACTAACATTCTACTGAAGGCATCGTCTTTTTTTTAACACACTTTTCTCAGGCACTTCATATAAGCTTTTACTTTTGATTTCTGTCCCTGTAAGGCAGGGGTCCTGGTATGGTGCTGTGGATAAATGCACTAGATTGCAAAGCTGCTTTGAACCGCTCACCAGCCGCTCCTCAGAAACCCTATACAGGGTCCCTGTGGGTCACAACTGACTCAACGGCACTTAACAACCAAGGCAGGGAGCCTGTTGTGGCACTGTAGGATAAACACTGGACTGCTAACTGCAAGGTCAATAGTTCAAACCCACCAGTCACTCCTTGGATACCCTATACAGGGTCGTTATGAGTTGGAGCCAACTGGATGGCACTTAACAGAGTCCTGGTGTAGCACTGTAGGATAAGCACTGGACCACAGGGTCAGTTTGAACTGAAAGGTGGGCAGTTCAAACTTACCAGTGGCTCCTTGGGAACCCTATATAGGGTTGCTGTAATTCAGAACAGACTTGATATCACTTAACAACGACAAGGCACGGAACATAGAGGGCTTCTTGAAAAGAGTTAAAGCAAAGCTTTTGTCTCAGTGATAGAAGGTCTCTTTGGTTCTCTACTATACCCCAGAACCAAGTCTTGTGTCTGGGACATGCAGTAAATGTTCGTTAAGTAGATTGTCAGTGATGGATGAGTTCTGAGATCTGTAGTCCCATAGCCTCACCCCAATTCCAAACTCCCTGACCAGCTATGATGGGCCCAGCTGAGGCCCTCATGCGGCCCAACCCCTAACATCGACTACTTGACTTCTCCAGAAAAATTCAAACCTCAACTTGCAATAATGAAGAATTCTATGGGCAAAATAGTGACTGAGACAGAAAGCATCTAAAGAAGCTGGAAGGAATACAAACAGTCACTGTGCCTAAAATAAACGGTTGATGCTCACACTTATCAAGAGGTAGCACATGATCAAGGGCCAATGGTACGGAAGAAAGAGGTTCAAGTTGCACTGGAGGCATTGGCAAAGATCATGGCACCAGGAATTGATGGAATACAAATTAAAATTGTTCAACAAACTGATGCAGCACTGGAGGCACTCACTCATCTATACCATGATTTGGAAGAGATCCATATGTGTGCCCATTCCAGAGAGGTGACCCAATGGAATGCAGAAATTATTGGACAATATCATTAATATCACATGAAAGTAAAATTTTGCCAAAGATAGTTAAAAAATGGTTGCAATAGCATATTGACAGAGAATTGCCAGAGATTCAAGCCAGATTCAAATGAGGAGGATGTGGAATGAAGGTTAGTTATCATTACTGATGTCAGATGGATCTTGGCTGAAATTAGATAATACTGGAAAGATGTTTATCTGTGCTTTATTTACTATGCAGAGGCTTTTGTCTGCATGGATCATGACAAGCTGTGGAAAACACTGTGGAGATTGGGCATTCCAGAAAACTCTATTGTGCTCTTGAGGAACCTGTAAATAGACCACAAGACAGTCATTCAAACAGAACAAGGGGACAATGAATGGTTAATATCAGGAAATTTGTAATCCACCGTTGTATTCTTTCACCATACTTACTCAATCTGTATGCTGAGCAAATAATCCCAGAAGTTGGATTATATGAAGAATAACATGGCATCAGGATTGGAGGAAAACTCATTAACAACCTGAGATATTCAGATGATGCAACCATGCTTGCTGAACGCGAAGAGGACCACAGCTTTCAGTATGGGTTATACTTCATTGTAAAGAAAACAAAAAACTGGACCAATAAATAAGACCATGATAAATGGAAAAAAGATTAAAGTTGTCAAACACTTAGTTTTGTTTGGATCCACCATCAACACTCACGGAAGCAGTAGTCAAGAAATCAAATGATGTGTTCCATTAGGCAAATCTGCTGCACACATAAGACCTTTTTAAAGTGTTGAAGAGCAAAGATGTCAGTTTGAGGCCTAACTTGCACCTGACCCAAGTGATGGTATTTTCAATACCCTTATTTACATGTGAAAATTGGACAATGAATAAGGAAGACCATAGAAATATTGATGCATTTGTGTTACGGTGTTAAAGACGAATATGAAAAATACCATGGACTGCCAGAAGAACAAACAAATCTTTGTTGAAAAGAAGCACAGCCAGAATGTTCCTTAGAAGCCAGAATCGTTAGACTTTGTCTCTCATATTATGGACATATTATCAGAAGGGACCAGCCCCTGGAAAAGGAGATCATACTTGGTAAAGTGGAGTGCCAGCAAAAAAGAGAAGACCCCCCAACGAGATGGATTGACATAGTGGCAGCAACAATGGGCTCAAATGTAACAGTGATTGTAAGGATGGCAAAGGACTGGGCAGTGTTTTATTCTATTGTGCATAGGGTCACTATGAGTCAGAATCGACTCAACGACACCTAATAACAACAACTCTGTGTTTTGTCTATCATGTGGTTCTGTTTCCACAAAATCAGTAAAACTCTTGTTTTTCAACATTAATTGAAATGTCATGGTCTCTGATGATTATGACTCATGGAGAATAATGTTACCAGAAAAAAATTGGAGTGTTTTGATGAAAAAACTTGTTTGTATATTGAGCTACACAGGGTACTAACTTAATAGTCGTTTATTTCACTCTACATGTTCCAGAAATTAAATAAACACCATCATAACAGTAATTTATGGTTTTCAATGGGGAAAAAATACAAAGAAGTAAAAAAAAAGTAACAAAATTTTGTCATAAAAGGACCCATGGTTATGGATGGCATCTAGAATTACAGACTCACCAATGTGAACTCTGTGACCAGCCAGTTGTTTGTGAGACTGTCTGGTGGGTGTGAAGACTAATGAGGAGGAGAGATACTCCTGCAAAACATAAGTTTATTTAGTAAAGAGAGACAGAGAGAGTGTGAAGGGCTCAGACCTTTGGGAGCTCCTGAAAGATTGTTTTCAAGATCTTGCCAGAGATTGGGATCCATGTAAAATTTCCAAAACTATTGCCAAAATCAAACAAAAAACCAAACCCACTGCCATTGTGCAGATATGGACTCAAAGCGACCCTGTAGGGCAGAGTTGAACTGCCCCATATGGTTTCCAAGGCTGTAGATCTTTACAGAAGCATATTGCCACCACTTTTTCCCACAGAGCATCTGGTAGATTTGAACCACTGTCCTTTCGGTTAGCACCCTAGACCTTTAAATAGTGTGCCACCAGGGCTTCTTCCTAAATTAGTAAGGATACCTTGGGGCTGTAGGATAAGCACAGGACTGCTAGCCACAAGGTCAGCGGTTGAAATCCACCAGCCATTCCTCAGAAACCCTATACGGGGTTGCTATGAGTCACAACTGACTCGATGGCATTTAACCACCACAACAACAATAACAATAAAATTTAGCACAATTGTAGCTGAACAGGAATAGGAATGTGTGTTCCATCTGTATTTCCATTTTCAGCTCTCATAAGCTACCTTGCTATTTATCAGTCACAGGAAGGTCTTTCAAGTGATTCAGTTGTCTCTTTGGGACCTTTTCAGACTGTGTTCTTTCTGTATGGACTAGTCCTCTCCCCTCTCTTCACTTCCTGGTGATCCCTATTCACGCTCATACCTTATTTTAGAAATCACTTTGAAAAAGTGTAACTGGCTCCACTAGATCTCTGTTATTTGTCTTCCATTTTCTTGTATATCAACCTAGAGTTTATCATTTTAGATTATATTTGAAGATGTACTTTCAACCATGAGATCTTAAATTCTGTGAAGTCAGGAGGTATATTCAGGAACATTATCCGTTTTGTTCATCATTATATACCTGCTTCCTAATACAGTGCTTGTTACATAGATATGTATCTGTTTGAGACTGAATCATGAAGAAAGATGGCTTTTATACATTCATAAACTACTTATTAGAGAACCTAAGTAACTCACAAGGATTAAAAGCTGAATAGGCAAAGGGTTAGAAACCAGAACAAGAAGTTCAGTTGCAAGGGGTTCAGGAATTCAGCCTGTCAATTTGAACAGGCAGATAGATATATAACCGCCTGGCCAGCAGAATGGGGAATTTTGTGGGAAAACAGGGCTCAAGAACTTAATAATGGTTAGAACTTGCACGTGCGCAATTGATGGTCTCATCTACAGTTGACCCTGGCCTTGTTCTTAGTGATGATACTGAGCTTCTCCTTTGTCTCTTCCCATGGATGTAGTTGATTGTTGTTGCTAACTGCCATCAAGTTGGTTCTGACTCATAGCGACCCTCTATAGGTTTTATAAGAAACGGCTGATGGGTTTGCAATTAGCAGTCCAGTGCTTATCCTACAGCACCACACCAGGACTCCATAGTCGACTGGTTCTTGTGTACTCCATACAGCGAGGTCCATGTATATGGTCATCATTTATGTTGTTAGAAAAAGGTATTTGCAATGAATAACTTACTAGTCTTGCAAAATTCTGTCATGCAATCTTTGGCAGCATTACAAATCGGGCTACTAACCTCAGGGTCAGAAGTTCGAAACTACCAGCTGTTCCACGGGAAAAAGATGAAGCTTTCTGCTCCCATAAAGACTTACAGCCTCGGAAACACCGTACATGGTCGCTATGAGTCGGAACCAACTCCATGGCACATAACCACCACCACCACCAGTCCATTTGTTTGGTGTTTTTTTTCCCCAACTGTGGCATTCTAATCACCAGTAATTATCAATACATCTTGATTACATGTTTGATACATTTCAATCTGCAAAAGCTGGTAAAAATCTTCAATTTCTTCATCTTTCGCATCAGTCATGGGTGAACAAATTTGAATAATAGTCATAATAAGAGGTCGTCCTTGCAGGTGTATGGATTTTATCTCATCTTGAAATGTGCTTTTTGATGAAGAATGCAACACCATTCTTCTTCAATTTGTCATTCCTGGCATAGTAGACCATATGATTGTTTAAAGATGGCCAATAAACATCCTTTCCAACTCACTTAATGCATAGGATATTAATCTTTATGCTTTTTATTTCATTTTTGATTTTTTCCTAGATTCATATTTTACACATATAGTGTTCCTGTCATTAATAAATGTCCTCATTTTGAGTTGTGCCACATCAGCAATGAAGGTCCTGATAGTTTTACTCCATCTATGTATGTCTTAAGGTCAACTCGACATTGAAGAGGCAGCTCTTCTCTAGTCACAATTGGAGCATCTTCTGACTTCAGGGACTCATCTTCTGGCACTGTATCAGACAATGTTCCACTGTTATTCATAAGTGTCTCACTGGCCAACTTTCCAGAAGTACATTTTCAGTCTTAGACTGGAAGTTCAGCTGAAACCTGTTCACCATGGGAAACTCTGCTAGGATTTGAAATTCCAGTGGCATAGTTTCCAACATCACAGCACATGCAAGCCATCATAGGATGAAAAACTGACAGAGGAATGATAGTAATTAAGCCTTTGCAAACTCCCTTTGTGACAAAGACATTTGTTAACCATAAACTAGCTCAGAGTTTATCTACTACACAGAATGCAATGTTGGGTACTTTCCCTTGCTTCCTGAGAAATAATCCTGGGCATTTTATGAACAATTGAGGTACCTATAGTATTTTAAGGAGTCCTGGTGTGGCGCTGTGGGTTAATGTGCCAGATTGCAAAGCTGTTTGAACTGCGAGATCAGCGGTTCAAGCTCACCAGCTGCTCCTTGTAAACCCAATACAGGGTCGCTATGGGTTGGAACCAATTCAACGGCACTTAACAACAACAACAAATATTTTAAAACCTCCAGACCACAACTGAAGCTTTGTGCAAAAGAACGGGGGGACTGGTCAGGAAAAAGAACACCTATAACTTGATGCCAGCTGATCTCAGTAAGGGGTACATGGTTCAATCAATCACATTAAGTTTGTTGTTGTTGTTAAGTGCTGTGAAGTTGGTTCTGACTCATAGAGACCCTGTATAGGGCTTCCAAGGAACAGCTGGTAAATTTGAACCACTGACCTTGTGGTTCAAACTGATCTTGTAGTCTAGTGCTTATCCTACAGTGCCACATGATTAGCCAATGATTAATTGCCTGTATCCTCCTCTTCTCTTTAAAAGTTTGCATTGAGCCATTTGTTTCCTTAGAAACAAAATGGTCTCTCTTTTTGCATACAGATTAACTGCTCAAACAAACTCAAGTAACTGCTCAGATAAACTCAGTACACTTTAATTGAAGTAGCCCTGGTGGCACAAAGGTCAAGCACTTGGCTACGACCCCAAAAGTTGGTGGTATAAACCCACCCAGTGGCTCTGAGGGAAAAAGTAACAAAATATTGTCATAAAGATTACAGTTAGAAAAACCCTACAGGGCAGTTTTACTTTGTCATGTGGGGTCACTAGGAGTCAAAATTGACTTGACAGTACCTAACAACAACAATAACAAAAAACATCCTTATTTGTGTTTTGTTGATATTTAAATGAAAATATACTATTTTATTTGGTTAGTGTCTTAGGCCAGGTTTTTTTTTGTTTTGTTTTGTTTTGTTGTTCCTTAAAGCAAAACCAGTGAAACATATATATGTATAGAAAGAGAAGTTTACTATCTTTCAATTGCACAGTCCCAGGATCCCAGCAGAAGAGAGAGTGAGAGTCCCTCGTATGTGTCCACATCCCCAAGGAAGCATCAATTTGATTGGCTGTGAGCAGCCAATCATCATAGAGTTAACCATGCCTGTATTAGGTTTTATCACCATGGGAATAAACACACCCCAATTGTGAAACCTCTGGATATCCTGGCCTAGTCAAATGGACTCAAAGCCCTAACCATTCCAGTCAGTGTCTTAGTTATCTAATGCTGCCAAAACAAAAATAACTGAAGTGAATGATTTTAACAAACCAAAATTCATTTTCTCAGAGTTCAGGAGGCTAGAAGTTTGAAGTCAAGGTGGCAGCCCTAGGGGAAGGCTTGGTCTCTCTGTGGGCTCTGGAAAAGCCTTGGCTCTTTAATTTCTAGTCTTTGATTGCTTGGTGGTCATCATGGCTTGGTCTCTATATCTGCCATCTCTGCTTGCTGGCTTGTTTAATCTCTGGTATATCTCAAAGAGATTGCCTTAAGATGCATGCTACATTAATACCATCTCATTAACATAACAAAGATTATCCATCCTAAATGGGATTATAATCACAGAAATAGGGGTTAGGATTCACAACACATTTTGGGGGAGACACAATTCATTCCATAATGTTGTTGTCAACTGTTGTTGAGTAGTTTCTGACTCATAGTAACCCTGTATAGGGTTACAAAGGAGTAGCTGGTGAGCTTGAACCACTGACTTTGTGGTTCAAATCAACCTTTCCATGCAGTGCTTAACTTACAGTGCCACACTAGGACTCCAATAGCCAGGTTTATTGAGGTAGCATTTCATTTACATATAGAAAATATCTCACCCTTTTCAGAGTACAGTTCTGTACATTTTAACAAAAGCACACAGTTGTGTGAATACCACCATAATAAAAATACAGAACAATTCCATCATAGTTCATCTATCACCCTCACCCCAGCCCTTGATCTGTTTTCTGTCCCTAAATTTTCACCTTTTCCATATTGGCATATAAATTGAATCATAATGTTTGTGGCCTTTTGAGTTTGGCTTCCTAGACTCAGCACAATGCATTTATGTCCATGTTATGTGGAATCGTTTTTTTATATATATCTTATTTTTATTCACTGCATGGATTATTTATCCATTCGTCCATTAAAGGGAATTTGGCTTGCTTCCAGTTTCTGGCAATTAGGAATAAAACCAGTATAAACATTCATGTACAGGTTCTTGTGTGAAGATCCTTTTGATGTAAGTAGTTTTTTCCTTTGGATAAATTGCACATTTAACTTAAGAAATGGCTAGGCTGGTTTCCAACATTGCTGGGCTATACCAGTTCCTTGCCAGGCCTTGAGATTGTTAGCGTATGTGTATTCTGATTTGTTTTGGGCTTTATTATTTATTGTTTTATTTTTGTAGATTCTTATACATGTATAATGGCAGCGTATTGTGGTGTCATGATATTGAGTATTTCCTTTTCCAGTGTTTGTATTCTTTCCTTACTGAAGTGTTTGTTTAAATCTTTTGTTTCCTTCTTCTTATTGCGGTTTGAGATATCTTTATATATTTTCTCCCTATCTGTGATTAGTCTTTTGTCCTCTTAAAAATATCTTTAAGAGAGTAGCTATTTTGCATATATATGTCTAGTTTACCTCTTTTACTCTTTTATGAATACACTTTTGGTGTTATATTTAAGAAATGCTTACCTAATTCAAATGAACAATGGTTTCTTCTCGAAATTTTATGGTTTCAGGTTTACATTTAGGTCTATGATTCAGGTTGCTTTTATTCTTGTGTTCTGCATGAGATGGGAGTGAGATTTAGTTATTTATTTTCCTTATGGATAGCTAATTGTTGCCTCATCACTTGCTGAAAATATAATTCTTTCTCAGATTGAATTGTGTTTGCATCTAGTGGCAAATGTTTTGATACATACATACATATATATATATATGTTGTTGTTGTTGTTAAGTGCCGTCGAGTCGGTTTTGACCCATAGCGACCCTGTACAGGGTTTCCGAGGGTGTAAATCTTTACGGGAGTAGAAAGTCTCATCTTTCTCCCTCGGAGCAGCTGGTAGTTTCAAACCGCTGACCTGAAGGTTCGCAGCCCGATTCGTAACCACTACGCTACCAGAGCTATATATATATATATATATATATATACATACATACATATTTTAAATGCCCCCCCCAAAACGATAAAGAGACATTGTTGTTGTTGTTGTTGTTAGGTGCCATCAAGTCGGTATTGACTCATGCACAGCAGAACGAAACACTGCCTGATGCTGGGCCAACCTCACTAGTGTTGCCACACTTGAATCCATTGATGCTGCCACTTGGCCAATCCATTTCACTAGGTGTCTTCCTCTTTTTCTCTGACCTTACTAAACATGATGTCCTTCTCCAGCGACTGGTCCCTCATGACAATATGTCCTAAGTATGAGAGACGAAGTTTGGCCAATCTGGCCTCCAAAGAGCACTCTGACTCTACTTCTTCCAACACAGAAGAAGTTTGTTCTTTTGGCAGCCAATGGCACTTTCAATATTCTCCTCCGACACCATAACTCAAAAACATCAATTCTTCTATGGTCTTCCTTATTTACTGTCCAGCTTTTGCATGCATATGTGGTTATTGGGTCAGGCACACATTAGTCACTACTCATCTGTCAAGTTTGTCATACTGTGGTGGCTTGTGAGTTGCTGTGATTCTGGAAGCTATGACACTGGTATTTTTAATACCAGCAGTGTCACCCATGGTGGACAGGTTTCAGATGCGCTTCCAGACAAAGACAGACTAGGAAAAAGGAGTGACGAACTACTTCAGACTATTTAGTCACTGAAAACCTTATGAATAGCAGAGACATTAGTATTCTCTATTCTGTCCCATGGGAAAGTGTGATGGCTCCATATGATAAGTACTGGACTATGAAACACAAGGTCCTTGGTTCGAGCCCCCCAGCCACATCACAGGAGAAAGATGAACCTTTCTGCTACTACAAAGATTTAAAGCCTCAGAAACCCTATATGAGTCAAAACCGACTCGACAGCACTTAACAGCAACAGCACTGCAAGGTTGGTTGTTCAAACCTACAGCTTTTCCTCGGAAACCCTATACATGGTTGCTATGAGTAGAACAGACTCCACAGTGCTTAACAACAATAATTCTGTTCCATTAATCTATGTGTTCATCAAAATAGTGTTTGCATTTTGCTAATACTACATGATCTTAACACTGTAGCTTTATAAAGAATTAATGAAATCAGGTAAACTGTAGCATCCAACTTTTTTTCTTTTTCAGAATTGCTCTTTTGCTCTTCTACTTCAATTGTGTTTTCATATAAACTTTATGATCATGTTGCTTACGTCTATGAAAATGTATGCTGTTGTTTTGATTGGAATAATGTTGAATCTATACATTCAAATTTGTTGGAATTTACATCTAAACACTGTCTTTCCTTGCGTGAATGGAAATGTGCCTCCTCATTTAGTAAAACCCACTGTCATAGACTGGATTCCAAGTCAAAGCAACCCTATATAGGATTTCCAAGACTGTAACTCTTTATGGGAGCCTCATCTTTCTCCCACAGAGGGGCTGGTGGGTTTGAACTGTCCACTTTGGGGTTAGCAATCCAACACCTAACCCAAAGCGCCACCAGATCTCCATTTAGTAAAGTCTTTTATTGCCTTCTTCAGTGTTTTATATTTTTCAGCATACATATCTTGTACATATTGTAACAGATTTATAACAAAATGTTTCATGTCTTTGGTGCCTATTTAATTTTTAATTTATTCAATAAACTTACAGTTTTTTTTTGCAGTAGATTTAGATTTACAGAAAAGTTTCACAAATAGTAGTTTCCAGATACCTCTCATCCAGTTTCTTTGATCTCAAATAACCATGGAACCAACATTATTGCACCACATTAATTAAAGAGGAAGAGAAGAGATGCCTCTTGAAAGTACAGTTGATCTTAATGATGTGAATGAAGCAAAGATTTCAAGACCTTTATTTGCTGATGGAGCACAATTCTAAATGAGAAGAAACAGCTATAAACATTATTAATAATCAGAACATGGAACAAAACTTCATACTTGGTTCATATTGCATTGTTTTTCATTAATGTTGTTTTTTTCTGTTCCAGAATACCATATTACATTTAGTTATCATGTTTCCTTAGGCCCTCTGGTCAATGGCAGTTTCTCAAACTTTCTTTGTATTATTTGTAGGCTTTTATTATTATTATTTTCCCCACAGGCCCTTCACTGAACTGGAGAATTCCCTTTTTGTCATTTTCCAAGATTTTCATCATAAATGAAGCTTGAATTTTTTCTTCCATTTATTGAGATGCTCATATGATTTTGTTTCTTTTGTCTGCTGATATGATGGATTATATTGCTAGTTTAAAGCACCGAGGGATGCTGTTTCTCATATTCTGCTCCCAATCTTTCTCATCAGCAGGTCCCTGGAAAAGAGCCTCCAAGTATATGCAGTCTCCCCTTGTGTTGGCAGCTCTCAGGAGCCCTGCAATCGCATGCTAGCCCACACTTGTCCTTTAGCAAATTGTTAAATCTTTTATGTGAAATCTTTTTAGTCACTTTTATCCTGATTCTGGCTTCCCCCTGTGCTCTACTACAGATGAGTCCATGGTCGTTCCACATGTCATCTGGGAAATGTCTGTCTTCCCTCAAATTTCAACCTTATTGGTTATTCTGTGGCCGCAGAACTCTGATGGGGTCAAGAAAATCTATGACTATAGTTGGTGCTGCATATTCTCACTGTTAGTGTGGAAATGACAGTTTTCTGCACTTTTTACATTCTAGTACTACTGGTGTGGTGTTATGGGAAAAACACTCGACCTCAAGTTCAGTTTGAGCATCAAGGTCAATGGTTCAAACAGGTCACTATAAATCAGAATCAACTAGATGGCACTTAACAACAACAACAAGGCAGAAGATATTAGTCTTCGTGTTTTGTTTTGTTTTAAAATGACATACTTCTAACAGTAATATGATCCAGGAGTATCCTTTCCCCAGAGCATTTGAAATGGAACTTTTTTTCTGAAGCATAGAATGCAGCCATGGGGTTGATTCAGGACATATTCACTGTAGGCAAAACTAATTTTTAGAAGCTGTTCTGTATAGCATTTAGTCAATTGTCACAATTTAGGATTTAGATAATAACTGTATTTTGCATTTAAGGAAACTCTCCCTCTGGAGTTTAAAATGAAAAAGCCATGAAATAATTAGATCACTTTAGGCAGAGTAAAAAAAAAAATGCCTAATAGGATATGATATGATAATGTTTCCAATAGTATAAATTAATCCTGCTGGCTCTTTTCCCTAAGGATGTACTATGTGCCACACAGAAGAGAAGTCCATATTATTTTTCTAAAGAAGCATGTAAATGGTAATAACCAATGCTGTTTAGTTTTGTTCAATATGGAATTTTATATAAACATACATCACATAAATGTACTTCCTTTAATTCAGTACTAGCTACTGAACATTAAAGTAGGACAGACATTGATCTGTCAGTTATGGAAGAAACATTCTGACAGGCAGTTAGGAGACCCAAGGTTTAGCTTTGATGTTATTAACTCTCTAAACAATCTTGACTAAATATCCTGTTTGGACAAAATTAGTGGGAGAACTATATCACGAATTATAAATATAAAGCTATTCCACCGCCTCTCAATCTATTACACCCAGTAATAATGGTAGACTGAAGAACCTACCACTTATCTGTTGGTTTGTTGTACTGTGATGCTTTGTGTATTGCTGTGATACTGGAAACTATGCCATTGGTATAGTTTCTGTCAAGTTGGTTCCAACTCATTGTGATCTTATGTAGAACAAAGTAAGACATTGCCTGGTCCCGTGCCATCTGCACACTCATTACTATGTTTGGGCCCATTGTTTCAGCCACTACATTGATTCATCTTTATGGTGACCTTCCTCTTTTTCACTGACACTCCATTTTACCAAGCATGATGTACTTCACCAAGGACTGGTCTCTCCAAATGGCATATCCAAAATGTGACTATGTTTTTCCATCCTCTCTTTTAAATTTCATACTGAAGAAACTGGTAGAATTAATTCATTTCACTATTGCTGGCTTTAGTGATTGGTGCATACATTTGAATAATAGTAGTATTAGCTGGTCTTCACTGTATGCTCCACAACATTCATAGCTGTGTTTGTAGGAAAAATAAATACTAATGTATAAATATCCTCTTTCAGAAAACCCTATACAGGGGTTGCTATGAGTCAGAAACAACTTGACAGCATACTACAACCATACTACAAACAATGTTGCTTGTTAATGTTCTTGTAACTTATACACTTAGGAGTGTAAAGTCTGAGCTATAGAGGTATGCACATCCTTACTTTTCTTAGATATTTCCAAATTGTCCATCAAAACACCACCAGTAAGATTTTTTACACAGTATTGTCACTTTTCTGTCAGTTTGGTGTACTACATACAGCATGTTGCTGTGATGCTGGAAGCTATGCTACTGGGATTTTAAATACCAGCAGGGTCACCCATGGTGAACAGGTTTTCGCCAGTTTCCAGATTGAAACAGTCCAGGAGTAGTGGAGGCAGATTACTCCTCAATGCTTAACCACTAGAAACCTCACAAATATCAGTGAAACCGTATCTGATACAGTGCCAGAAGATGAGCATGTTGGGTAGTAAGGCACTGAAAATATGACTGATGAATAGTTGTCTCATCAAAGTAGAGTTGAATTTAATGATGTGGATGGAGCAAAGCTTTCAAGACCTTCATTTGCTGATGAGGTATAACTCAAAATGAGAAGAAACAGCTGCAAACATCCATTCAAAAATGGAATGTGGAATGCATGAAGTATAAATCTAGGAAAATTGGAAGTCATCAAAAACAAGTAACTGGGATTCAGTGGCTACACCTGAGCATTTGTATTAATAAATAGGAGCAAATGTAACCACCTGATAACTGATAATAAGTGCAAGGACTGGCTCAGAAAAGCCTGAAATACTAAGGCTCAGGGAAGTTTTCTGAGGGAGAAAATACTGGATGGAGAGGTTTCACAAGTCCTCGCTTCGAGGACCTTTCCAAACCTACCCAAGTACCTCTTCATGTTGCTCCTGAGTTCCCCCTGTTATTCCTGACTGTTTGCAACCTAAGCTCTATGCTGTATAGTTTTACCCTAATAAACCTCATAACCCATCAGTATATAAAAAAAGAAAGCGATGAAGTACATAAAGATAGACCTCCTAGACTTTAGTGCGCTGAAATGGACTAATATTGGCCATTCTGAATTGGACAATCACATACGGTTTACTATGCCAAGATTGACAAATTCAAGAGGAATGGTGTCATATTCATTGGCAAAAACAACATTTCAATGTCTGTCTTAACAGGATAATATCCATACCTCTACAAGGAAGACCAGCTACTACCTCTATTATTCAAATGTATACACCAACCACTAAAGGAGTGATGAAACTGAATAATTCTATCAACTTCTTCAATCTGAAATAGATCAAACATGCAATCTAGATGAATTGATAATTACTAGAGACTGGAATACGAAAGTTGGAAATAAAGAAGAAGAATCAAAGTTGGAAACTTTCGCCTTGGGAATAGAAATGATGCTGGAGATCACATGATAGAATTTTGCAAGACCAATGACTTGTTCATTGCAAATACCATTTTCTGACAACATAAACAACAACTATACACAAGGAGCTCTGGTAGCGTAGTGGTTACGAGTCGGGCTGCTAACCAGCCGTTGCATGGGAGAAAGAGGAGGCTTTCTGCTCCCGTAAAGATTTACAGCCTTGGAAACCCTACACAGGCTCACTATGAGTTAGAATTAACTCCATGGCACACTACCACCACCACCACCCCCATCACCACCACCATACACAAGAACCTCACCAGGTGGGATTTGCAAGAATCAAATTGACTACATCTCTGGGAAGTAACAATGGAGAATCTCAATATCATCAGCTGCAACAAGGCCAAGGACACACTGTAAAATAGATCCTAAATTGCTCATATGCAAATTCAGTCTGAAGCTGAAAAAAATTAAAGCAAATCCATGAGAGCCAAAATATAACCTTAAGAATTGTCCTGGTGCTGGTGTTTGAGGACCCTCCCTGCTCAGGTTTACCAACAGCATGAATCAAGAAAAGTTAGCCAAACTTCAGGCTCAGGTCCGGATAAGGGGCAAGGGTACAGCTTGCAGAAAGAAGGTGGTACATAGAACAGCTACAGCTGATGACAAAAAGCTTCAAAGTTCTTTTAAAAAACTGGCTGTGAATAATATAGCTGGTATTGAAGAGGTGAACATGATTAAAGATGATGGAACAATTATCCCTTTCAACAATCCCAAGGTCCAAGCTTCTCAACGGCTAACACTTTTGCAATTACTGGCTATGCTGAAGCCAAACCAATCACAGAAATGCTTCCTGGATTATTAAGTCAGCTTTGTGCTGACAGTTTAACAAGCCTAAGGAAGTTAGCTGAACAGTTCCCAAGGCAAGTGTTGGATAGCAAAACACCAAAACCAGAAGACAGTGATGAGGAGGATGACGATGTTCCAGATTGCATAGAAAATTTTGATGAGACATCAAAAAATGAAGCTCACTAAAATCTTTTCTGGTTTTCGGAAGCTGGCATGGACTAGATTGAACAAGTCAGCTATGTGGTTCCAAAGTTTTACAGACACGGAGAACATCACTTGTCACTAGTTCAGTAATATAAATATTTTGTGTATCAATAATGCTGTTTGTTCAGCAGGTTTTGGTCATTTGATTTTGCAGTTTGCTCTTCCTCCCGGGATCTAATCTTTTGGTCAAAATGTGAAGTATCGTTGCATTTGAGAGTGTTTTTGGTTTTTGATTCTTGGTTTTATTGTTTTTTGTTGGTGAGTTTTTGGTGAGTGTATATATACGTGTGGGTGTTCAGTGGAGAGCAAATTGGAAACAGTTCTATTTATCCTTCCCCTCTGCCCAGTATAAATAAAAGAAATCTTTACATTAAAAAAAAAAAAAAAGAATTGTCCACCTGATTTTAGAGACCATCTCAAGAACAGATTTGATTAATTAGACACTAATGACTGAAGACCAGAGGAATTGTGGGATGACGTTGAGAACATCATAGACAAGAAAGCAAAAAGTCAGGACCTTCTCCTCAAAATGAGGAGAAACAGCTGCAAACATCTAGTAATAATCAGAACATGCACTGTATGAAGTATGAATCTAGGAAAATTTGAAGTTGTCAAAAATTAAATGGAACCCATAAAGATTGATATCATAGGCGTTTGTGAGCTGAAATAGACTGGTATTAACCATCTTTAATATGATAATCATGGTTTACTATGCCAGGAATGACAAATTCAAGAGGAATAGTGTCAGTTTCATCATCACAAAGAACATTTCAAGGTCTATTGTGAAGTATAATGCTGTCTGTGATAAGATAATATCTGTACACCTACAAGGAAGACCAGTTAATATGACTATTACTCAAATGTATGCACCAACCACTAAAGTTGAAGAATTCTACAAACTTCCCTCTGAAATTGATCAAACATGCAATCAAGATATATTGATAATCACTTATGATTGGAATGTGAAGGTTGGAAACCAAGAAGAAAGATCAGTAGCTGGAAAATAAGGCCTTGGTGATAGAAATGATGCTGGACATCGCATGATAGAATTTAGAAAGACTGATGATTTCTTCATTGCAAATATCATTGTTAAACAGTAAAAGACACAATAATACACGTGGACCTCACCAGATGGAATATACAGAAATCAGACTGATTGCATCTGTGGAAAGAGACCATGAAAAAAGAAAACAAGGCCAGGGGCAAATTGTGGAACAGACCATCAATTGCTCATATGTAAGCTCAGGCTAAAACTGAAGAAAATGAAAACAAGTCTATGACAGACAAAATATGACCTTGAACATATCCCACCTGAATTTAGACACCATCTCAACAACAGATTTTATGCATTAGACACTAATAACCGATGACCAGATGAACTGTGGGATGACATCAAGAACATCATGCAAGAAGAAAGTCAAAGGTTCTTAAAAAGATAGGAAAGAAAGAAAAGACCAAAATAGATGTCAGAAGAGCTTTCCAGTATAGAGATGCTAAAGTGGGTGGGATGAATAAGGAGACAGAAGAGCTGAGCAGAAGAGTTCAAAGGTCAAATGTGCAAAAACCTGGAGTTAGAAAACCAAAGGGAAGAACATGCTCAGTATTTCTCAGGCTGAAAGAACTGAAGAAGGAATTCAAGCCTCACCTTGCAATACTGAAGGATTTTATGGGCAAAATATTGAACGATGCAGAAAGCATTAAAAAAATAAAAGGTATACACAGCATCACTATAGCAAAAAGAAATGATCGATATTCAACCATTTCAAGAGGCAGTATATAATAAAAAACTGATGGTACTGAGGGAAGAAGTCCAAACTGCACTGAAGGTATTGCCCCCAAACAGGGTTCCACTAATTGATAGAATACAAATGAAAATCTTTCAGTAAACTGATACAGCACTGGAGGTGCTCACTAATCTATGCCAAGACATTTGAAAGGCAATTACCTGGCCAACCAATTGGAAGAAATCCATATTTATGCCCAATCTAAAAAAAATGTAATCCAACTGAATGCAGAAATCATCAAATAATTTCATTAATATCACATGCCCAAGTAAATTCTTCTGAAGATAATTCAAAAAAATAGCTGCAACAGTACATTGAAAGGGAATTCCCAGCAACTCAAGTTGGATTTAGAAAAGATTATGGAACTAGGGATATCATTGCTGATGTGAGATAGGTCTTGGTTAAAAGCAGAGAATACCAGAAAGATGTGTTTACTCGTGTTTTATTGACTATGCAAAGGCTTTCCACTGTGTGGATCATGACAAGCTATTGATAACATTGTGAAGAATGAGTATTCCAGAACTCTTGAGCATACAGCACAAGGGGACACTGAATGGCTTAAAATCAGGAAAAGTGTGCTCCAGGGGTGTATTCTTTCACCATACTTATTCAATCTTTATGCTGATCAAATAATATGAGAAGCTGCGTTATACAAAGATGAATGTGGCATCAAGATTTATATGCGAAAAACAATGTGGCATTAACAACCTGTGATATGCAGATGATACAACCTTGCTTGCTGAAAGTAAAGAGGACTTAAAATATTTACTGATGAAGATAAAAGACCACAGCCTTCAGTATGGATTGCTCTTCAATGGAAAGAAAACAAAGATATTCACAGCATGGACCAGTAAATAACATCATGATAAATGGAGAAAAGATTGAAGCTGTCAATGTCTTATTTTGCTTGTATTCACAATAAACACTGATGGAAGCAACAGACAAGAAGTCAAATGACATATTGCACTAGGCAGATCTCTTTAACGTTTTCACAAGCAGATATCTGTTTGAGCACTAAGGTACACGTAACCCAAGCCATGGTACTTCAGTTGCCTCATAGGCATGTGAAAGTTAGGCAGTAAATAAGGAAGACCATCAAAGAATTTATGCATTTGAGTTATGGTGTTGAAGATTAATATTGAAAGGCCTATGGGCTGCCAGAAGAACAAACAAATTTGTGTTGGAAGAGGTACAGTCAGAATGCTCCTTGGAGGTAAGGACATCATCTCCCATACTTC
>NW_006408536.1:5238827-5241782 GCF_000296735.1 Chrysochloris asiatica
TTTGTTACTGTTAAGTGCCATCGAGGTCGAGTTGGTTCCTACCCATAGCGACCCTGTATAGGATTTCTAAGGAGCAGTTGGTGAGCTTGAACCGCCGTCCTTGCAGTTCAAATGACTTTGCAGTCTGGCGCATTAGCCCACAGCACCACACCAGGACTCCTTTTCAAGAAGTTGTTGTTGTTGTTAAGTGCCATCGAGTTGATTCCGACCCATAGCGACCCTGTATTGGGTTTCCGAGGAGCAGCTGGTGAGCTTGAACCACTGACCTTGAAGTTCAAACAGCTTTGCAGTCTGATGCATTAGCCCACAGTGCCACACCAGGACTCCTTCAAGAGGTAGTAGAAGATAAAATCTATATGTTACCAGGAGGGATCAGCCTCTGGAGGAGGGCGTTATGCTCAGTAAAGTGAAGGGTCATTAAGAAAGAGGAAGATCCACAAGGAGATGGATTGGCATAATGTCAGCAACAATGGGCTTAAACATGAAAGTAATTTTTCAGATGGTGCAGAAATGGACAGTATTTTTTTCTGTTGTGCATTTGTTGTTGTTCTTAAGTGTTGTCAAGTTGGTTCCTACTCCTAGAGATCCTGTATAGGGTTTCTGAGGAGTACCTGGTGGGTTTGAATCTCTGATCTTGCAGTTAGCAATTCAGTGCTTGTCCTATAGCACCACATTAGGACTCCATAGGGTTCCTATAATTCAGAACTGACTGGATGGCACCTAACAGTAACATGAAAATTCCCTATATTCTGAAATACATCAAACTCAAAATGTGATATGCATGTAGGTCATCTTCCTTTAGTATTTGAGATGAAATTATATATCTATATGTTTTTAATTATATTATAGTTGGGAAAGAAAGCATGATGTCGCTGTAGGATAAGCACTGGACTGTGAACCTCAAGGTCAGCAGTTCAAATCCATTAGCCACTCTACAAGAGAAAGATGAGACTCCCACAATGATTTATGGCCTCAAAAACCCTATACAGCATTGCTATGAGTTGGAACTGACTCGACGGCACTTAACAACAACAACATAGTTGGGAGATACGTGATTCAGAGTGTGGAAAATCAATCAGGGGTTGCCATAATCCATTCCATTATGGGCTACAATTTTGCTTTCTGAGAGCCACACATCATTGCTCTTGTCGTCTTCCTCATCCTCTTCTTTCTTCTTCTCATCCTCCTTCTCCTTCATTAATAAGCAAAAGCCAAAATAAAGACTTCAAACCTATTATATTTAGTTCCCAAGCTAGCATATTTTCCTCCTGACCATCCTTTTTTAAAGCAGAAAAAATTTTGTCTTTTGATGCAACTCTGATCATTTATATTAACACCGACTTCCACAGTTCCCCTTTAACTTCGGCTCTTTCTGCAGGACATAACTCTAACAAATAGACTTAAACAGAACACAACAGGGCTTTAAAGTGAAGATAAAAAGCGATTTCTCCACACTAATGGTGGACTAGATTTATAAATACTATATTACTGGTAGTTCCCCATCTACCACCAATAATCAGTAACACAACATCATACACTAGCTGTTGCAATTGTTACCCAGAGTGCCGTGTTTGTAAATATGTAATAGAACAGGAAAACCAATCAAAGTTTAAATAAGTCGGGTTCCACTCTGTGTTGATAATAACTTCTTCATTCCAAAGGCAATGCCTGTGCCACAGTATTCTGCCAAGTTAGGTTTTTCCAGTGGAAAAAACTATGTAGGTGGAGGGAAGCATTTCTAAGTTCCATTTTTTAAAAACTCTTCTCTTGTGGATATCATCCCAGGCAGCACTGAAGATAGATTCAAGATACAACTTGAAATGTTCCTTTTGATGATGCATGCATTTACCATTGCCGACACAGTAAACCATATGATTATCTGATACAAAAAGGCCAACACCAGTCCATTTCAGCTCACTAATTCCTAAGATATCGATTTTTATGCATTCCATTTCATTTTTGACAACTTCCAATTTACCTAATTTCAAACTTCATGCATTGAATGCTCTGATTATTTATGGATGTTTTCAGCTGTTTCTCCTTATTTTGAGTGTTGCCTCATCGGCTTATGAAGGCAGTAAAAGCTTTCCTCCATTCATGTAATTGTGGCCAACTCTACTTTCTGTAGGCAGCTCTTCCCCAGTTATATTTTGAGTCCTTCCAACCTAAGAGGTTCATCTTCCAGCACTATATCTGACAATATTCTGGTGGTGTTCATAATATTTTCAGTTTCTGGTACTATATCTGACAATGTTCCACTGTGTTCATAAGGTTTTCAGTGGCTAAACAATCTGAAGTACTCTGCCTCTCCTTTTTCCTAATCTCTCTTAGTCTGGAAGCTCAGCTATCCACCATGGGTGACCCCACTGGTATCTAAAATATCGGTAGCATTGCTTCCAACATCACAGCAACACACAAGCCACCACCGTATGACAAAATGACAAACAAGTGGTGGTGTTATAATGTAGGATCCCTTAAAACAGAGGTAGGGAACATTTTTTTCTACTAAAATTTATAACATCATTCATGGACCATACAAAATTATCAACTTAAAAAATTAGTCTGCTATATTTGGTCAAACATTTAATTAACTCAGCCCTAATGTGATGGCTGAATCCTGGTGTGGTGCTGAGGGTTAATGCACTGGACTGCAAGGTCGATGGTTCAAACTCACCAGTCACTTCTTGGAAACCCTATACAGGCTCACTATGGGTCAGAACTGACTCGATGGCACTTAACAACAGCAACAATGTGACTGCTGGCACTGTGGTGGCTTTGGCAGGACCAGAACAAATGATTTCAAGGGCCTTGTATTACCCATGGACTGGACATTCCCCACCCCTGCCTAAAAGACTGGGTCATTAAAGCTTCTTGTCTTTGAATTACCTGATAGGGTTTCTGAGGAGCTGCTGGAAGATTTGAACTGCCGACCTTGCAGTTCACATTCCAGTGCTG
>NW_006408536.1:5241902-5242930 GCF_000296735.1 Chrysochloris asiatica
TGGGAGCAGAAGCCTCATCTTTCTCCCGTGAAACAGCTGGTAGTTTCGAACTGCTGACCATGAGATTAGCAGCCCGATTTGTAACATGTTACCCTAATTGTAAGGGACCTTGGTGGACCAATAGTTAAATACTTTTTTGCTAACCAAAAGATCAGTAGTTTGATCCCAGATCAAACTACTTCCCAGCTACAGAAGGAGAAAGATGCAGCAGTCTGTTGTTTCTATAAATGTTGCATCTTTTAGACTCCAGATAAGCAAATGATTATTAAACAAGGAGAACAAAGTAGGAGGCCTTTCATTTCCTGACCCCAAAACCTAGTATACAGCCACAGTAGCCAAAACATCATGGTACTGGTACAGCGAAAGGCATAAATATCAATGGAACAGAGTTGAGTGCCCAGAAGGAAATCCATCCTCCTACAATCACCTGATCTTTGACAAAGGACCAAAACACATTAAATGAGGAAGGGATCGTTTCTTCAATAAAAGATGCTAGCAAGACTGAAAATCCATTTGCAGAAGAATGAAACAAGACCCATATCTCACACCATATGCAAAAACCAACAATGTGGATTAAAGACCTAAATATAAAGCCTCCAACTATAAAGATTATCAATGAAAACAATAGAAACAGACTTAAGGGCTCTATCAAACATAATTGAAAAAACACAAATAGTAGAAGGCAAAATAGATGACTGGGCCCTCTTAAAAATGTGCATCAAAAGATATTAACAGAAGAGTAAAAAGAGAACTCACAGACGGGGAAAAATTTTGGGGCAATGACGTATTGGACAAGGGACTACTCTCTAAAATTTATAGGAAACTTCAGCACCTCAACAAGAAAAAGATAAGTAATCCAATTAAAAAATGGGCAGAAGATATGAACAGACACTTCAATAAAGAAGAATTTAGGCAACCATCAAACATATGAGGAAATGCTAGTGATCATTAGTCATTGTTGTTAAAAGTCACAGAGTTGGTTTTGACTCATAGCAACCCTCTATAGGGTTTCCAAGGAGTGACTGGTG
>NW_006408536.1:5243525-5261886 GCF_000296735.1 Chrysochloris asiatica
TGGTACATACAATGGAATACTAAACAACATTGAAAAATAATGATGAATCTGCAAAACACATCATAACATGGAGGACATTATGCTTTGTGAAATTAATCACAAAAGGATAAATATAGTATAAGATCACTATTGTAAAAACTCAAGAAAAGGTTTTCATGCTGAAAGAAACATTTTTGGATGGGTTACCAGGGATGGGAGGGAAAGGAGAGTAATTCACTGACTAGAGGATGTTGTTGTTAAGTGCCATAGCGACCCTGTATAAGGTTTCTGAGGAGCTGTTGGTGAGTTTGAGCTGTCGACCTTGTGATTCAAACCCACCTTGCCGTCCAGTGCATTATCCTGCAGCACCACACTAGGATAGACGCCATGTTAACTTGGGTGATGGGGAAGATAATATACAACCAGAGGGAGGTTGGCAGAAGGATGATTAAGGTAGGGGAAGACAGGAAAAAAAAAAAAAAAAAAAAAGATTGCTGCATTGAAAATCCTATGGCCAGTTCTACTATGCTCTAGAGGGTCACTATGAGTAGGAAGCAACTTCGTAGCAATGGTCCATTTGTAAGTTTATCATACTTCAATGGCATGTGTGTTGCTATAATGTTGGAAGCTATTCCTACAGTTCCCGTGTGGTGCTGTAAGATAAGGACTGGATGGCCAACCACAAAGTTGGTGGTTCTTGGAAGCCCATACAGGGTCACTATGAGCTGGAACTGACGTGACAGCACAGCACTTAACAACAACAATAATTCTTACAGACTAGGAAGATCTATTTCCAAACATTAGCCAGTGAAACTTCTATAAGAAGAATCATAACAGAATATTGTCTGATACAGTTCTGGAAAGTGAGTCCCCTAGGTTAGAAAGCACTCAAGATACACATTGGCCACAGTGGCGCAGAACCAGGTAATGTTTCCTTCTTTTTTACATAAGATTATCATGAATTAGTGCCAACTCAACGGCAATTAACAACTGCAACCTTTATCACAGCAAAAGATATTTTGAGACTCTGACAATTGTTCACAAAAGGCGACATCAGCTGAAGAGCTTGCTCAAGTTATTTTAAGAAAATACATATTTGTCTTATTGGGTGCAAAGAACATCTATGACATTTTAAAAGGCCTGTCCAATTATCCCCAGGTATTCAGCTGCAATGTGGTGGATTGTAAAAAAAAAAAAAAAAAAAATTCTGCTTGTGTAATTGAGTGAATTCGGGTCTTTGTCCTGTCTTGTTAGCCCACGGAAACAAGATGGAGACAGTTTGCAAGTGAAACAGAAAGTGGGTTTATTGACTGTGCAGGCAAGAAGCAAGCAGGGTCTAAAGACCTGAAAACTGCAAGCTCCCTGATAAAAGGGACAGGGAGTTATTAAGGTGTCCTTGTTCCAGGTTTAGGAGCTCTCCCCTGCCCAAATTCAGGGATCTAGTTGCTCAGTCCTTCTGATAAATGAACCTCTCACTTCTGAACTAGTTCTGGGTGTGCAGGTGTGTCATAAAGCAGGCATCCTGGGTTGTTCTGGAGTCTGAGCAAATGCAGAGACCTGACTATGTCGAGGTCTTATGTCGGGGTCCTGCCTCGACAAGGAAGTGTGGGTGTCACTAAGAAGGGAGATCTGGCGGCGAAAGTGATAGAGAAAGAGAGAGGCGAAATATATACAAAAAAGACATACTCACAGATATGATGCAAGCTGGCAGGTAGACAGATCTGCAAACATATTGCCTAGCATTGCCCAGCATTGCACAGCATTGCATGCAGAACTTACTCTACCTCAGCCTTTTATTCTCTTTTTTAGGGAGGGATTTGTTACAAAGGAAGGATGTAATTCACTCAGGGAGGATGTCACAAAGGGAGGATGTGATTAAGACAGGATACGGAACTGAAATGTGATTAATCATTCAAAACAGGACATAATGATTCACAGGAACAACTTTTAAGATATTTTCATAGTTTTTCTTAACAATCTAACATTTTTATTTTTACAGAAAAAGAGGTTCAATCAAGCTGTTATATATTAACTTTTAGGCTTAAATGATCTATAGTAGCAACGTGCGGTTTCTTAAGGATACATAACATAAAGCAAGGTTCCTGAAAGGAGCCAAGCTGTCTCTGTACACTTTGCAAACTTTTGTTTGTGAGCAAGATCTCAGGAACTGGGCTTCATTTATCTATACCTAAAATGCTACATTGTTCTTAATATTCCCATATACTTTCAAGAGGAAGGAGAGCATATGGGTTAAACTGATTATATTTAGAGGTGGTTTAATGGGGCTGCCATTGATCAACCCAGGGTCTGCGAATGCTGTCCCCAGCATGACTAGAACTGGTTCTAGATAAGGTAGTTCTTCTGTCCTTGTAGTTAGCTCAAAGATGTAACTGAAAAACCGTAAGATCAGCCAATTCCTAGGTGAAGGCCAGAAGCAAATTCCTAGGTAGGGGACTATCATAGTGTATTGGGGTGAAGGTTTCACTTGTACAGTAAATTATGATTAGACGTGTTGGGTTCCCTGAGAAGCAGCCTTTGAGTTGAAGTTTGGTGTGTAGGCTATTTATCAGGGAGTGCCACCGGGATCAAGTAAGAAGGAGTCGTTTTGAAGCAGGTCCATCACCGTGGTGGAAGTACTGGAGCTAACTAGACTGGCCCTTCAGAATTGTCCTCTTACGGAGCCAAGAATCTGAGTCTTTATATTCCCTCATCAATAATAGGACCTCTAGAGAGGGGCATGACCTTGAGGGCTGCAGTTGAAACAATTTCTGAATGGGGCTGAGAGAAGCTGGGGCAACAATTCTTCCCTTGAAAAAGACCTGAGTGTGCATGTCCCTGTCCATCATAACATGATAATTGAATGAAAAGCAAATTCTGGTATCTACTGGATTTAAATTGGAGTCCTGGTATGGCGCTGTAGGATATGCACTGGACTGCTAACCACAAGGTTGGCAGTTCCAATCACCAGTAACTCTTTGAATACCCTATATGGGGTTGCTATGAGTAGGAACCAACTTGATGGTACTTAACATCATCAGCAATAAATTAAAATATAATTTAATATTTAACAACAGTCACGAAACTGAGAGACTTTGACTTTATAACCTAAAACTGATATTTACTTTTGTGGGAACTTAGTCTAATAGTGGAGGCCTGGTATGACACTGTAGGATAAATATTGAACTGCTAATCACAATGTTGATGGTTCAAACCCACCAGCCACTATACAGGGTTGCTTTGAGTCAGAGCCTACTTGATAGCACTTAACAACAACAAAAACAACAGCATAATTATAAAAAGCAGATATACCACTTAGAAAAAAAACGTTGGCAAAGGAATGCATTACAGAAAAGAAAATATCTCAAAAATTAAAAACAAAATATGATCACAGTAGTTTGATGGGTCTGGGAAAATTGCTTTTCTAGACTGATGTCCTTTTTCATTATAATGAATTTTTCTTTTTTTTTTTTTTTTTAAGTTTGATGGCATCTTCCTAAAACGTATTATACATGCTATTAATTTTATCTAGTCCTGGTGCGGTGCTGTGGTATAAAGCACTGGAGCACAAGGTCGGTATTTCAAATTCACCGTTCGCGCCTTGGCAACTCTATACAGGGTCACTGATTCAATAGCACTTAACAACAACATTGATTTTGTAGTCAAAGTGTGCTCAGTGATCTTTGTTCTAGATTTTGATCACTACACATAAGATTATATTACGGATAAAATTGGTGAGTACCCATGCCCTCCCCAAGAGGATGGGTCAAACTGGGTTGAGAAGTGACTGTGATGACAGTGTATGTTAAAAATTCTCTATAGAAGAAGTCTACATTGAGTTAAGAGAAACAAGAATGTAGATGAGAACGATGTTCACTGAGATGAAAGGTGAACCAAGGATGGCCAGGTGTTTGATGGCTAGGACCTTGAAAGGTGTGGAAAGAAAAGGGAGGTGACCAAGCAAGCATTCAGGAGATTAAGAGCAATCAGCTAGGCTGGAAATAGGTAACAATGCACCAGGTTTGTTCTATATACAACAGAATGTGCATGCTAGATGCCAGATTCAAGTCTACCCAGGGGCACCTCTAAAGAAAGGCCTGGTAATCAACTTCTGAAAAATCCGACATTGCTAATCCTACAGAATGCATTTCTCCTCTGACACACATGGGTTCACTATGAGTTGGCATTTTTTATTTTTCTCGTAAAAGTCGCATTCCTTTAATCTACTTGCTTTTGTGAATTTCTTCCTTCAACAAATACTTATTGTGAACTGGAATGAAATTTTCTAATCTCTGTTTTTCATTCTGCAGCTAAACTTATGTAGAAGTCAGTGGGAAAGTTTAATGTATGTTTAATTCCCCATTCATTCACCATATCCTTAAACTTATTTGATCTCAAGCTGATTGTACTTTTCTCCTCCCCTAGTTGCTTTTTCACTTATAAAAATAGGAACAAAATTATGCTTCTCAGACATATCTGGTGAGATGCTTGCCTTCACCCTTGAATTGTTTAACAAGCAATTAAGAATAGAAGTTATTTAGAATTGCACAATATCCTTTCTTAATCTTCCTTTGTCAAGAATGTAAATGTATAAAGTTCTTCACACCAAACACTAAAGGTTTTAGGGAGGGAGCTGGAAAACATGACTTATTTCTATATTGCACTTTATGAGTTCTTAGTATTTTATGGTGCCTGTGAAGTAATTTGAGTTCATGTATGGAAATTAAGTACTTCATGCTGGAACAATGACAAATAACAGATATCCTTGAAAACATTTTGTGGCTCTACAGATAGAGAAAACAGGACAAATATCTATATAATCTTCTCATTCCCTGGGTCGTAAGTGAGGATTAATGATAAGAATATGACATTACACCACAGCCAAAGAATGTGACTTTTACTTTGGGAATTTTTATGAAGCTCAAAACAAGTACTTCTGAAGTATTGTTGTCTGCTGCTGTTTTTTTGAAGTGAGCTGAATATATTAGCAAATAGCTGCTTTTCAGATTTTTTTTCCAGAAATTCTGAACTTCTACATCCCCCAACCAGAAAAATATCAATTGAAGTCTTCTGAACATATACCTTAAAATTTTGGAAAATAACCTTTATAAATTTGCGTGCATCATTTAAAATACGTCTTAAGCATCAGAGTTTGCATCTAAAAGGCATAACATGTCATTTTAATTTCTATTATTGGTTGTAGAAGGAATCACAGTTAT
The DNA here is from genome assembly GCF_000296735.1 of Chrysochloris asiatica. NCBI lineage: Eukaryota > Metazoa > Chordata > Mammalia > Afrosoricida > Chrysochloridae > Chrysochloris > Chrysochloris asiatica. Next base: position 5,248,721 of record NW_006408536.1, read on the forward strand.
ATGGTCAGACAAAAGAAGTATGTTGTTGTTGAATGCCATAGACTCAATTGTGAGTCCTAGCGACGCTATGTGACAGAGCAGAACTGCCCGAAGAGCTCCTAGGCTGTCATTTCTACAGAAGCAGATCTCCAGGTCTTTTCTCCTGTGGACCCCTTTCAGTTAGCAGGCAAATTTGTAATCATTGTGCCACCACTAGATTTTATTTGCTGATAGTTTTTATTATGGATAAACATTTCAAGTTTCCCTACAAAGGCAATCTGAGCTTCTGATTACAGCCTTTTTAGTAAATTAAACATTTTATATTTTCTGCCAAAATCAAGTCAGTTTCCTTGAAAAATTGAAAGGTCAATTTAGTCAGAGATTGTTGTTGTTAAGTGCCGTCGAGTTGGTTCTGACTCATAATGACCCTGTATAGGGTTTTCGAGGAGTGCCTGGTGAACTTAAACCACCAATCTTGCAGTTGAAACTGGCCTTGCAGTCCAGAGCATTAACCCACAGTGCCACACCGGGACTCCTCTTTAGGGCTTGGACATCCTTATCTGTGAGGCAAGAAGGTAACATGCTTCCTTTCTGTGCCTGATTTCTGACTATTTTTGATACACATATTTAAATGATTGCTTTTTCTTCCAGCTTTCATTCTGCATGCTTCCAACTCTAATTCAGATTTTCATCTTTAGTTGTTTTATCTGTAGACTGACTTGGTATCTTTACTTGAACTGGAGATCTTCAAGAGGATAGAGAAGGAATGTAATGCACTAGTAGGGAACTATAGACATTATTTTTAAATTATTTAAGTGTAGAATCACCATGCCCATTTCTCTGAATAAACTTCATGCATCTTGTTCTTCTGTTTCTCTTTAAGCTTGATTACATCTCTATTCAATTACAGAAATGAGCTTTTAATTGCACTTCTTAATTGGAAGTTTGTTGGTCACAGAGCACAACTGCTCACTTATTCCTTAAAAGTCAGTTAGTTTTAATCATTAGGAAGATGGTAGAAAAGAAAGAGGCAGATTTGAGAGATCTCAGCAAATATACTGTGATACCCAATTCAGGTTACTAAGTTACAAAAGATTTGCATTCATCATCTATGTTGAACTGCCATCTTATTGGTGTTTTGTTGTCTGATAATACTTCTGTTGTTTCTTTTGTTGTTGTTAGGTGCCATTGTGTCGGTACCAACTCATAGCAACCCTATGAATGAAACACTGCTTAGTCCTACGCCAACCTCACAATCGTTGCTATGCCTGAGCCCAATGTTGCTGTCACTCTTCCAATCCATCTCATTGGGGATCTACCTCTTTTTCTCCGACCCTCCACTTCAGCACACATGATATTCTTCTTCAGGGACTGGTCCTTCCTGATAATATGTCAAAAGTATGAGACATTAAATCTGGCCATCATGGCTTCCATGGAGCATTCTGTCTGTACTTCGTCCAACACAGATCTGTTGGTTCTTTTGGCAGTCCATGGTACTTTTAGTATTCTCCTCTAACATTGTAACTGAAATGCATCAGTTCTTCTACAGCCTTACTTATTCACTGTCCAACTTTCACATGCATATGAGGTTACTGAAAATACCATGGCTTGGGTCAGGCTCACTTTAGTCCTCAAACTGACATCGTTGCTCTTCTATACTTTAAAGAGATCTTGTGCAAATTTGCCTAATGCAATAATTTGTCATTTGATTTCTTGACTGCTGCTTCCATGACTGTTGATGGTTGATCTGAGCAAAATGAAGTCTTTGACAAATTCAATCTTTTCTCAATTTATATGGATGTTGTTTATTTGTCCAATGGTGAGGATTTTTGTTTTCTTTGCATTAAGATGCAACCCATACCGAAGGCTGTGCTCTTTGATCTTCATCAGTATTTCAAGTCCTCTTCACTTTCAGCAAGCAAGGTTGTACCATTTGCATATCACAGGTTGTCAATGAGGCTTCTTCTGATCCTGAGGCCATGTTTTTCTTCATACAATCCAGTTTCTCAGATTATGTTCTCAGCATACAGATTGAATAAATATGGGGAAAGAATAAAACCCTGGCACATACCTTTCCTAATTTTAAAACATTTGGTGTTCCTTTGTTCTGTTCAAACAACTGCCTCTTGGTCTCTGTACAGGTTTCTCGTGAGCACAATTAAATGTTCCAGAATTCTCATTTTCTGCAATGCTGTTATGATCCACACAATCAAAAGCCTTTGCACAGTCAATAATGCACCTGTAAACATTTTTCTGTTATTCTCTGCTTCCAGCTGACATCAGGTGGAACATAGCCCTTGTTCCACGTCCTCTTTTGAATCCAGCTTGAACCTCTGGAAGTTCTCTGTCAAACTTCTGCAGCCATTTTTGTATTTCAAAATGCTTCTAGGTCATATATAAATATAAATGCTTCATTAAAAAATAATGATGTTGTTGTTAAGTGCCTTTGAGTTGGTTCCAAACTCATAGTGACCCTGTATAATATTTCTGAGGCTAAAAATCTTTCCTGCAGCAGAAAGGCCTCATCTTTCCCGTTCGGAGCAGATGGTGTACTTGAACTGCCACTCTGGTGGTTAGCAGTCCAGGGCTTATTCTACAGAGCCACAGAGCTATCATGATTGCATTATGGTTTATTAAACATTGAAACATGTATATTCTAAAATTCAAATACAAAAACATTAAAGAAAATTATAACGATTTTATAAAAATGAATCATACTACAGGTATTATTCAGAATTACAGAATAATGTATTTAATTTTAATTTTATGTAACCAAAGAAAAATAAACTTGAAGGAACATGATATAGCAGAGCTTCAAATATTTTTTTTCTTTTTGTTTATGTAAATGATATAACTTAAAATAATTGATATTTTTTCAAAACATTAAGAATTCAGAACTATTTTAACTTTGATGTATATATATATTTCACATCTAGGTGGTGTATTTTGGCAACTTACTGTGATATATCGGGAAATTGACACTCAGCAACTTGTTCTTTCTTTTCACCATACTTAAAATTTTCACTTCAAAGGCTTTTAATATTGTCAAGTTTGAGAACATGTTATAATTCTTATAGTACCATTGATTTTGCTAAACTGAAACTGACTTGTTTCCCATCACCTGGATATAATCTGCTTAATTCATTCCTAATTTCTTTATTTTAAATAACTAATTAGTTGAGTTTGTGGATCAAGTGGTTTTTGCTTGTGAGTTCAAATTTTAAGAAAAATGCTGTAATTTCTAGATATGTGGTACTGTAGGATCAGCACTGGACAGTGAACCACAAGGTTGGCAGTTCAAATCCACCAGCTGTTCTTTGGGAACCCTATACAGGGTCTGACTTGAAGCCACTTATCAACAACAACAACATATGTCTTAAAATGTTTGTCAATTATCTTTTAACTTTAAGAAAAACTTGGCTATCATCTCTCCTTTAAGATGCATACCACTTTGCTGCATAATACCCTTGAGTTGAATATCTGCGTTCAAAAGACAGAGATCAGCATGGTTCCTACCACCTTGTGCAGAATTAGTTTTGTATCCAAGTGAATAATATTAACATACCTGGTCTTCAGAAGCTCCCCCCGCCCCCGACCCCATATGCCTGGGTGGTTAATTTTTCATTTTAGTGTTGGTTGTGACAAAGTACCCTTTTAGTGTATGCAGTGAAATTTCAATGAAGATTTTTTTCTATTGCACATTTAAATGTTTTGTTTAATTTATATTCCATGTTTATCATCTCTACAATCCCTGGTTATTTTTCAGTTTTGTTTTGTTAATAAGCCTGCCTAACCATACTTTTTTACTATATTTTCAGTCATGGCTATTCCATTTGTGGTACTCCTAATATGCCTTTAATCTCTGACATGTGTTTCGTTTTGTTCCTGTAGCCCTAGATGCTCAAAATTTCGTCCCTTATCCATTCTGAAGTCTTATATTCTGTTATTTAAATCCTTTAAACAGAGCATATGTTTTTAGAGGAAAAAAACACCTTGTCACTCGTTTCTTTAAAGTGATGAAAAATTACTTTCTTTTTTTTTTTTTTTTTGTAGTGTATTATCTCTTTATGAACTCTGTTTTCTCTCTGTGTATGCATGTGTGTGGTTTTTGTGCACAACCTACTGGTTCATCATCATTGAAATTTGAATGTGGATGGCTACTAACATTATTTTTTGTGCACATTTGTTCTTATGCATAGATATTTGCCTATTTACTCTGGGACAGTGGGCATTTGGAGGAAACTCTAATCCTAAACTCTCATTTAGTTTTAGGTATTTATCACTTTCTCATAATGTCTGCTCATTCATTTGTTCTGGAGGTAATAATCTCTTCTGGAGTTTAATTTTTAGAGGATGTTATGGATCATACAAGGAGCTCTGGTAGCATAGTGAGTTATGAGCTGGACTGCTTACCATAAGGTCAGCAGTTCAAATCCACCAGCCACTCTGCAGGAAAAAAATGAGACTTTCTGATTCCTTAAAGATTTAAAGCCTTGTAAACCCTATACATGATCACTACGAATCAAAATTGACTAGATGGCACACTACCACCACCACCACGGGCCTTAGACAAGTGTTGCAGGGAATACTACTAGTAGAAGAGCATTTGTATATGGTGGGGAATATTTACTACTACCCCCACTCTGTACCTTTCAATATAGTTAGGATCCAACCACCAGGTCATTATGTGAACATTGACGTTATGCAAAAATGGAGGATGACCACATCAGTTCACAAAATGGAAGATGGCTGTATCATCACATAATTGCCAAATGACATTATTACATAACTGTCAGACCACTGAGAACCTGGCCCAGCCAATCTGACACAAGATTTTAATCATCACAGTCTGCATTACCTTTACTTCACACCTCAGCATTTGGTACTACCAGATGTATGTTATTAATATGCAAAATAGTCAAATAGATTTTTTGACTATTGTCATAAATGCAAAATATCAGATAAAAAGAAAGTCAATAGGTGAGAAGGAAGTGTGCTTTTCTGTTCAGTAAAATGATCAAATCAGTTTTTCTAAATATTTAAGTATTCATCAATAAATATTAGAATTAAAATGAATACACTATATTAAGTATTACTAGATATTTGAATATTGATTATGAATCTATTAAAAAAAATTAAACCTATCAACAAAATCACAAGTCTAATAGTTCATTTCCTTCTATGATAGTAAAAACTTTTATTACCATGATAATACTACAAACGCAGTTAAATTCGTATCAACATATCAACAGTGAAGATTTACCTTATGTATTCATTAACTCTGTACATGAAGTTATACTATAGAAATATTAGGCAATCTCATCAAAAAAGTGCACTGTGTTAGATCAAGCAGGGCAGCCAATTCTGGCAAAAATAAATAATTTAATTTTATCTTTGAAAAGGAGCCAAACCTGAGCCAACATTCACTAGACTTCCTCTTCTTACATGCTCATCAAGTTTTAAGCTGGAAATATTCTTCCTTATTTAAAAAATTGCTTCGTTGTGCCATAGTAGCAACCTATTATGTAAAGCTAAGTTATCCAGGTATTGGTACTCCAAGAAAAGCTCATGCATGATGTGGATTAAGCACTGAACTACAAACTCCATGGAAGACAGACCTGGCAAGCTTCTTCCAAAACATCACAGCTTTGATCTACTTTACAGCACACATGGTCACTATTATTTGGAACTGACTTAACAACAACTGTTTTGTTTCGTATTTCAAGTAAAGGATTCACTAAATCTAAGTGACCAGTTGTATTTAAATTTTGGCTAATCTGTCCTCTTGAAATGCATTGCTATACTCTTATTTATAAGATTATTGTGTGCATCCTGCTTAGGTCAGTAGTGTCTGGGATCTTGCTCACAAGTGGCCATCCAAGGTGTAGCTATTGGTCTCTCCATGTGCAGTCAAAGAAGAGGGATGAAAATTGAAGAGACCTGGAATCTATTAGTCCAACAGACTAATGGAACATGTGAACATTAGTCTCCAAGACTCTGAGACTAGAACTAGATGGTGCCTGGCTACCACTATCAACCACCCTAAAAATGATCACATTAGAGGGTCATGGATAGATTTGGATAAAATGTGGAACAAAACTCAAGATTCTTAAAAGCAAAAAAAGACCAAGTTTACTGGTCAGAAAGAGACTGGAAGAAACTGAGACTAAGACCTTGGACCACCCATCAGATCTAGAAGGTAACTCAGCCTCGTGACCCAATTTTCAGCCAGCAGTAGATAGGTTTATAGGGGGACAACAACATTAGTACAGTATGCTCACCATGGAATGGTCAGTCATTCAAAAACAAAAGAGCAATATTTTCCTAAAGACAAAGTTGAGAAGGGATGGGAAGGAGGGTGGAATGCCAATAGGAAGCACAGGGAGGAAGCGGGATAACTGTTGTTGCATGGAGGGGATTGTAATCATTGAGATGAAACAGTATATGATTTGTTGAAGGTAAAACTGATGATCTTGCCTGTAAACGTTCACTCAATTCACAATAAAATAAAAAAAATAAAAAAGATTTTTATATTTAATCACTAATGCTGAATAATCATCCTGATTTTATATAGTTCTTAAGTTTTGGAATCATGTGACTTTCCTAAAGTTACATATAACCAGTATTTCCTACTTAAGGCAAACAAAATAACGCATATTGTGGTTGTTAAACGCTGTTAAATCGGTTCTGACTCACAATGAACCTGTGTAGCATTTCCAAGACTTTAATTCTTTGTGGAAGCAGAAAGCCTCATCTTTCCAAAAATAAGAAACTCAGAATATGTTGTTATTGCATTTCTCATAAAAATGAAGACAAATATAGTCTAATTCTATTACAGTCATCCTTTTAATTTTCCATTAAATTATGTGCATGTTGAATGAACTTTTCCATTTGTAAATATCATTATCTAGCCAAGGCTTTTCACAGACAAAGAAAGTTCCACACAATTGTAATTATTATTCTTTCTGATGTTTCTTCCCCCACCCCCCCACAAATTGGCCAATGGGAGCTCTTTTAAAGGGAGTACCTTTCATCTTTTAACCATACTGTTGATCTATTTTGAAGGTATTGTTGCTTTCTGACAGCAAAGTCTTCCAATCCATTATTTATTTATTTATTTTTCTTGCCACAAGACATGAAATCAGTTACTTCAGTCAAAATAGTTACTTGCTATTTTAAATGGAGAAAGGTCTTTTGGAAATGTAGCAAATGGATATTATATTCAGGTGCTGGTAACAAGGTTTGAAAAAGACCTTTACTGAAACAAGCTAGGGATCTATTTTTCTGGTTCCCAGGAAGAGATTCAGTAGACCAAGATTAATGGCAATATTAAATGACATTGCGTTCTTGTTACCTCCAGAACTCTCTTTTTTGACATGTGTTGCAAAGTGTCCCTGAGAATATGCCTAGTTAAATAATTCTTAAAATGAATTCAATAATTATAGTAACAGTCATTCAACATTACTTAAAAGTCCATATATTCCTTCCAATTCTAAATGAAATTGTTAGACATTGTCAATGTGTGCATGCTAGTAAAGCAGGTTTTAATTTCGATGAAATCATAATTTAGCATTTATGTTATCATAAGAAATGTCTCAACTCTCAAAGTGGACAGATACTGATCTCCAGTTCTACATTACTCATCCCTTTTCTACTAATTTATTGATCTTCATCCTGGTGTGACACTGCAGGATAAGCACTGGACAGCTAACCTCAAGGTAGATGGTTCAAACCTACCAGCTGCCCCTCAGAAACCCTATAAGGAATTGCTAGGTGTCAGAACCACTCGACAGCAACAACAACAACAATAGCAACAATTTACACCTATAGTTCTTTGTTACTATCGTTTGTGCTTTATTTCCACAGTCAGAAAACATATGCTAAGTAGCTCATGGTTTCACAAATACAATTGTTTCTAATTTTCACAACAAATTAATAAAGAGTTATTCAATTTCCATACATGCATGCATGTGAAGGAAGCGGTGGCTCCATAGGAGAAGCACTAGACTGCGAACCACAAAGTCTGCAATTTGAGGCACCAGCCACTCCTCAGAAGATGAGGCTTTGGAGTCCTGGTGTGGCACTGTGGGTTAATGCGCCAGATTGCAAAGCCATTTGACCTACAAGGTCGGCGGTTCAAGCTCACCAGCTGCTCCTCGGAAACCCTATACAGGATCGCTATGGGTCAGAATCAACTCAACAGCACTTCACAACAACAACATTTTCCCTTCACTTGTTTAAAAACTATTCCATGACTCTTTTCTATGTTTTGGATTCTGAGTAAAATATGGAGTCTATGATTTATTAATCCTTTTATGATTATTTATTGAGTGTCTAGTAGGTATGTAAACAAAAGAGATAAGGTCACGACCCTCCTAGAGTTTACTAGAATATAATCCATATGAAACAAGACAGACCATGAGCCTTGTTCATAAAGAAACTATATTCATAATACAAACCCTGTTTATCAAGCACGAAATTCTATGCTATTCTATCTGCCTCATAGGATCTGAAGTATCCTCTTTTAGGTTTATCGTGTTCCTCATTCAGTAGGTCTATTATCAGTGCATAATATAAGCTGAGTGACAAGACCAGATTTATATTTTTTGCCACTTGGGAAAAGTGCAGTTTATAGGAAAACAGTACTAGCAGATTGTCCATGAAACATTTATTGAGTGGCAATGCCCACCATTGCTCTGTGGAAGAAAGATGCGGCAGCCAGTTTCTGTGAGACGCAGCCTTGGAAGGCCTGTGGGACACTTCAACACTGTAATAGAGGGTTGTCAGGAGTTTGAATCCCATCAGTGGCAATGGGTCATGTGCCAAGGACTTTTCTAGGCACTTGAGATAGATCCAGACACAGAGAAATATGCTTACTGTTGAGGTGCTTAAATTGGATCAAAAACTTATTAGCATTCTTTTCATTGTTTGATATTATATCCATTATTCTGTAATTGCTATTGTTGTTAAGTGCCAAGGACTCAGTTCCGACTCATAGTGACCCTGTATAGGGTTTCTGAGGCTGTAAATCTTTGCTAGAGCAGAACGCCTCATCTTTCTTCCTAGGAGTGGCTGGTGGATTTGAAACACAAACCTCGCAGTTAGTTGCCCAGTGCTTATTCTACAGTACCACAAGAAGATCCAAACTCTAATAAGGTACTCATAATGCTTCTATATACAGTGTTGATGGTTGTTGTTAAGTGCCGTCGAGTCAGTTCCGACCTATAGTGACCCTGTATAGGGTTTCTGAGGAGCTGCTGGTGAGATTGAACTGCCGATCTTGCAGTTCAAGTTGACCTTGCAGTCCAGTGCATTAACCCACAGCACCACGCCAGGACTTCTAGTGTTGATGTTAAATGCTGTCAAATCGGTTCTAACTTGTAGTGACCCTGTATAGGGTTCCCAAGGAGTGGCTGGTGAGTTTGAGCCACCAACCTTGTAGCTAGCAGTCCAGTGCTTGTCCTGCAGCATCACACTAGGACATGATCACACTAGGACATGACATGATATGATACATGATATTGCTGTTGTTATTAAGTACTGTGGAGTCAGTTCCGACTCATAGTGACCCATCCTGCATGGGGTTTCCGAGGCTGTAAATCTTTACAGGAGCAGAACGCCTCATCTTTCTCCTGCGGAACAGCTGGTAGTTTCAAACTGCCGACCTTGAGGTTAGCAGCCCAATTCATAACCACTACGCTACCAGAGCTCCTTAATTAATATGATACTTGTTGTTAAGTGCCGTTGAGTCGATTCGGACCCATAGCGACCCTGTATAGGGTTTCCAAGGAGCAACTGGTGAACTTGAACCACCAATCTTGCAGTTCAAATGACTCTGCAATATAGTGCATCAACCCACAGCGCCACACCAGGATTCTGTGGAAGAACAGTAAGGAGTTAAATATATTTTAGAATGAAAAGAAATACAGTCTGGAACATCAGTTCATACTGAAAAACTGAGGTCATTTAATTCTCAAGACAAATGATATATATGAAAATAGGAATTGAATGCATTCATCATTTCTTACATTGATTATGTTGTTGATAAGTGCCATGGAGTCAGTTCTGACTCAGAACAACTCTGTCTGTGGAGGGTTTCTGGAGCTGTAAATCTTTGTAACACCAAGCGTAACAACAATTGTGAGGATGGCATAAAACCAGGCAGACAAGCTCACTATCCTCCTTGAAGATAGGGCAGAGGGCGGTTATGAGTTGGAACTGACTCAAGGGCACCTAACAATAACAACAACAAATCTTTGTAAGAGCAGGAAGCCTCATCGTTCACTCTCAGAGTGGCTGGTGGGCTTGAACCACCAACCCTGTGGTTCACAGTACAGTGCGTATCCTACACAGCCACCACCCTCCCCAAATTGGTTATTGTTCTTGTTCTAGTTGTTAAGTGTTGTTGAGTCGGTTCTGACTCATAGTGACCCTGGATAGGGTTTCCTAGGAGTGGCTGTTGAGTTTGAACCACCCACCTTGTTATTCAAACTGACCTTGCGGCCCAGGGCACTTGCTTATCCTATAATGCCATCCAGGATTCTAAATTCTACCTTAAAGATATGTTGTGACTGTTGCGTGCCTTTGAGTCAATTTCAACTCACAATGACCTGATATGATAGAGAGGCGTTGTGCCATGGAGTTGGTTCCGACTCGTAGTGACCCTGCACAGGGTTTCCGAGGCTATACATCTTTATGGGAGCAGAAAACCTCATCTTTGTCCTGCGGAACCCCTAGTAGTTTCGAACTGCTGACCATGAGGCTAGCAGTCCGACTCATAACCACTATGCTACCAGAGCTCCTTAATATGATAGCGTAGAATGGTCATGTTGAGTTTCCAAGATTGCCAGATCTTTTCTCCCTGCTGGTGGATTTGAAACATTGGCTTTCACATAGTAGCCACGCACTTACCCGCTGTGCTACTGGGGCTCCTCTTCAAGGGAACAAATATAGAGTTATACTATTATAACTCCATACAAATTACTTTCTATTCATTCTTTCTCAGACTATTGTCAATAACAACAACAACAACAAAAATCATGGTAAAATGAATATCTGAAATAAAAGTCTTGAGAAATAAGGAAAATATTAAATATTTTTCATGACTTGACAATTGCAGTTTTAGAATTCTTGAGAATTTCCTCTCAGATTCTAAAATGTTTTAAATAGTACATGAAAACATATAATAATAACAGGCCTATCATAACTGATACCCAGAAATTTGTCAATTTAAGTGATTTTCACATCTCTAATCTTACCAGTTTAAGGAGCTCTGGTAGCGTAATGGTTATGAATCGAGCTGCGAGCCGCAAGGTCAGCAGTTCGAAACTACCAGCTGTTTTGCAGGAGAAAGATGAGGCTTTCTGCTCCCATAAAGATTTACAGCCTCAGAAACCCTGTACAGGGTCGCTATGAGTCGGAACCGACTCCACGGCACACCACTGCCACCACCAATATTACTAGTATTGATTAATGGTGAGAAACCTTGCTATGCAAAATATATAAAACTTTGGGTTTTGTTTACTGTTATTTAAAAACTATTTGATTTCTCTGAGTTATATGGAGTAAACTGAACTACAAATAAAAACGTAACCAAATAATAAATAATAATAATAGTAAAATATATCGTATTATTTAGATTTACTTTTGAACCTTCTGTAAGCAAGAGATTATGGCTGTTGTTAAATGCCATCGAGTCAGTTCTGACTCGGTGGGGATTTGAACTGTTGATCTTGTGGTTAGCAGTCCAGTGCTTATTCCACAGCACCACACCAGGAGTCCAAGCAAAAGATAGAATGTGTTGATCATTTTATCAGTTGGTACTTGTAGTAAATAGAACAATCCCAAAATGGCCACATCCTAATCCCTGGAATTTGTGAATCTGTTACCTCACATCGCAAGATAGATATGATTAAATTAAGGATATGAACCTAGGAAGATAATCCTGGATTATCTGGGAGGGCCCATCTAATTGTAAGGGTTCTGGTGTGTGGCACTGTAGGATAAGCACTAACCTCAAGGTAGATGGGTTCAAACCCACCAGCCTCTTCTCAGAAATCCTATACAGGGTTGCTGTGTGTTGGAACCGACTTGTCAGCACTTGGTGGCAGAGGATTAGGCACTTGACTGCTCACAGAAAGGGTGGCAATTGGAACCCACCAGCTGCTCCAGGGTATAAAGACATGGAAATTTGTTTACATAAAGAATTGCAGCCTTGGAAACCCCATGGGGCAGTTCTACTCTGTTCTATAGGGTCGCTGTGAGTCAGAATCAATTCAAGGGCAACAGGTTTGTTTGTTTGTTTGTTTTATAACTGGAAGAGGGAAGCAGAAAGGTCAAAGTTAGAGAAAGATTTGAAGTTGCTGCACTGTTGCTTTTGAAAATGAAGGGAAGAAGGGGCCATGAGCCCAGGAAAGCAGAGTGCCTCTAATAACTGAAAAAGGCAAAGAAACATTTCTCTCCTAGAGTTCACCAAAGGACAGCAGCCTAATACGACCCATTTTGGACTTCTGAATGACAGAACTGTAAACTAATAACTGTCTGTTGGTTTAAGCCAGTAATTCTGTGGTAATTTATTACACCAGCGACGAGACGCTAATATAGTATATCAACAGAAATGCTAAAAAAGTTTAATGTATTTTTATTCATGAAATTTAAGAATGACTCTAAAATTTCATTTACATTATTTACTTCTTAAACAAAACCTTAACTTTCTCTAATTTGGTTTTAAATAATACTAATACAGATAAACTTCTGTATCACACACTATACAGGCAAATTACATCAGCAGTTTTATTGCTCCATACTAAACTGCTGCCCAAAGACAGCTATTTTAAGGGGTAAAAAAGCTTCATTAGCAATTTTATAATCAAATAATATAATCAGCCAAACATTTACAATTTAATTAATAATAGCACTGTTACCTGTAATTGATTTACTCACATTAATGAAAGTAAATAGCTATGTATTAGCTAGTGCTATGATTTTCCAATTAAGACATTCTAAAATACTTTCCATTTAAAGTAGATGTGGTACATTATTTATTTTAATCAATGTATTATTATAAACATTTCATAAATTATATAAATACTATTTTTATTAATATATAGCACTCATAAATAATTTATTGAAGGAGTTTATCATCCTCCTAGCTCCATTTCAACATAGTATGTTATATACTGCATTTC
>NW_006408536.1:5263726-5267588 GCF_000296735.1 Chrysochloris asiatica
TTTTGTTTTGCTTGTTTTTTTAAAAAGCAAAGAAATACTGTTAACTGATGGTACATGGAGGGGGTTATAATCATTGTAATGAAACAAGGTATATGATTTGTTGAATGCAAATCTGATGATATGCCCTGTAAACTTTCACTCAATCCACAATAAAAACCTTAAATAAAATAAAATAAACCCTGCAAGGTCAACAGTTCAAACTCACCTGCAACTCTTCAGAAACCCTGCACAAGGTTGCTATCAGTTGGAACCAACTCAGTGACACTTAACAACAACAAATTCTATATTTATATAGTTTAAACTTTCAGGAAATTTTAAGGCAACTCATACGAAGATATGTTAGATGCATACCACAAAGTCATAGGAACTTGGGGAGTAGGACATAGTTTGGTTTTTGCCAATTGCTAAGAAGATTTATCGAATGCTACTTAAAAGCATAAAATAGCTAACAGAACCTAGAGGATATTTGAAAACATCAATGAGTCCGATGTACAATGATAATGGAGTCTCCTTGTCTAACGTACGTAGCAAAAACCCATGAGTAATTTCTTCAATGAAACACCATTAAAATTAATCAACTCTACACATATTCATTCTATGTCACATAAGATTCATTTTTTTTTTAAAGTATATTTTTCTTCTGTGAACCACAGGTTTGGAAGTTCAAACCCAACAGGTACTCCTCAGAAACCCTATACAGTGTTGCTATGCGTCAGAACAGACTAGACTACATGTCACAACAATAACCATAAGTCTTATGCTCACCCCATGACTCACAATTTCCCCTCAACTTCAAAAACAAAGTTAAGTACAGCTCAGTAGGTCAAAGTTAGGGTGATATTTCCAAAGGAAGGAAAGGACTAAGGATTTCTGGGAAAAGGAATATAGCAAATATTCAGTAAACCTCAGGATTAATATAACTTTCTAGCATAATCTGAATTTTCTGCAATCCTTTATCTTCTTATAATGTAACCTCATGCCGTACATGTAAGACTCTGATGAAAGATAAAAGAAGCCCATTTTCTGCTTAATCTTGATAGGAAAAATACATCTATACCTCCATTTAACAACAAAGGAAAAGGTTAACCAAAAAAAGAACATTAAAACAGTTTCAAATTTCAGTTGTGAAAATACATCTATGATTATTTTTCTGGCATTTCATAATTATGGACAATAAACACTTATAATTTTGCAAAAACAGTTTTTTACATGTACAGTTCAGTGACATTTATTGCATTTATCATGTTGCGCACCCATCACCAGTACCCATAGCCAACATGGAATCCCCATTGACAGATACGCTATGTTGTTGTTGCTATTAGGTGTCCTCAAGTCAGTTCTGACCCAAAGTGACCCTGTCTAAGGTTTCTGAGGAGTGGCTGGAGGATTTGAACCACCGACCTTGAGGCTCAAACTGACCTAACAGCCCAGTGCTTGTCCTACAGCACCACACCAGGACTCCTAAGCAATGAGTTCCCCTTTTTCTTCCTCCAGCTCACTCCTGATAACTATTAGTAAACATTGGTCTCTATGCATTTGCCTATTGTAGGTACTTCATATAAGAGGGATCATACATGATCAGCCCTTTTGTGACTGACATACTTCATTCAGGTTAATGTTTTCAAGGTTGAGTCATTTTGCTGGAAAAGTTGTGTGTAACAGAACTGTGGAATTTTGGGGAAGGAGGGGTGGAGTTTGCAAGAGAGGATCATGTGTAACTTGATCTTAAGAAGCAATGGCACACATTTTTACTACTATAGCAAGTATACAACACCTCTCAATTTATCCAAATCTTATTTACAAAACTCTACTGATATTGGTACTGTAGCAGACTGGACTACTAACCACAAGGTCAGTGGTTCAAACTCACTAGACACTCCTTGGAAACTCTATACAAGGTCACTATGAGTCAGAACTGACTCAGTGGCACTTAGCAACAACAATATAGCATTGATGTTGTAGTCCTGTGTGGTTTTCTAGGGGAGCACTGTAAGCACTGATCTGCTAACCAAAAAGTTGGAGGTTCAAATCCACCAGCCAGTTTCTCTGAAACCTTACACAGGTTCGCTATGAGTTGGAACCAAGTCAACAGAAATTAATAACAACAACAACAATAACATATTGATGGTTCGTATTGTCAGCAGGTCTTTAAATATCATATAGATAAAGGTACGATACTGATTAAAAATGAAATTACAGTGGATCTGCCACAATGAATAATGTAACTTATAAAAAAAGTCTTTATTTACACTTTGCTGAAGGGAAATGGGCATGGGGCATTTAACCCAAAAATGACTACTTAGCATAGCACCCAACAATAAGTTTCTTGGAGTTCAGTAAAATGGTAACTTGTCAAAACACTGACATTAAATTGGGAATGAAACTTCTATATTTCGCTTTAGTGGCCAAAGTCAGCACAGGAAATATAAGGCTGATTGTACTATTGAGTTAGGGTATCAGCATATTTCTTAGCTAAGAATATTCCTTGGCTTAAGCTTAAAGATTCAAAAGGTGTTGCTGCCATTGATTGTGGTCTTTCAACAATCATAGGTCACCCTGTCTTTAATCCCATAAGCCCTGATAGAATCATAGATCATTTTAATAATTCCAAATATGAGTTACCACCTTTAACTGCTTTCCATGGAGAGAATTCTAAGATTAACTTTAGATTTCTGGAATCTCCTTAACATTTTGATGTCTAAGTTAAAATAATTACTATTGTCATGTTAGCAGGTTTTTCTTGATGTGTGGCAGAAATTGTTGAATACTGCTGAAGTAAGCAAGAAGGCATCTGCAAAGACCACCATTGTGGTGGCCCAAAAGTGATGGAAAGCAGAAGTTACAACCTTGTGGAACAAAATGCTTCAAGATAATGAAACTTTGTGTCTCTGAGAATACAAGAAAAAGGAAATGAACAAAATATATGCCAAAGGATATTTTGATCAACTAACTATGAAAAGAAATAACTTTAGCAAACTAGGAAAAAAAATATTTAACATTTTGTTTCTCTGATAATACTGCAAGAAATTGACAAAGTATGGAAACAATAGTTTAGTTGCACAATGAGATTTCCAATCCTTTTTACCAAGAAAATCCTATGTAAGTATCCTTATTTTAAGGTGTTGGTCTACATTCAGGTTACCAATCCAAAATTTTGCTTCTCTTCAAGTCTACTATTATTATTTGCCATCTAGCCAATTCTGACTCATGTGTTCACAGTAGAATGACTCTATAGGGATTTCAAGGTTGTCATATTTCAGAAGGTTGCTAGGCCTTTCTTTCCTGGCACCTGTGGGTGGATTTGAACTGCCAATTTTTTAGTTAGTAGTCTAGCACTTAACAATTTACACCACCCAGAGACTTTCTACAAGTCTAAAGACCTATCCAAGGAGTTCTGGTAGTATAGTGGTTACGAATCGGGCTGCG
The DNA here is from genome assembly GCF_000296735.1 of Chrysochloris asiatica. Classification (NCBI taxonomy): domain Eukaryota; kingdom Metazoa; phylum Chordata; class Mammalia; order Afrosoricida; family Chrysochloridae; genus Chrysochloris; species Chrysochloris asiatica. The sequence continues at coordinate 5,267,153 of NW_006408536.1, forward strand.
AACCGCAAGGTCAGCAGTTCGAAACTACCAGCTGTTCCGAGGAAGAAAGATGAGGCATTCTGCTCCCGCAAAGATTTACAGCCTTGGAAACCCTGTACAGGGTCTCTATGAGTCGGAACCGACTCCACGGCATACTGCCACCACCACCAAAGACTTATCCAAAGTTTTGGTTGTTGTTAAGTGCTATGGAGTCAGCTCTGATTCATAGTGACCCTGTATAGGGTTTCCGAGGAACAATTAGTGAGTTTGAACCATCAACTTTGTGGTTCAAACTGATCTTGCGGTACTTTATCCTGCAAAGGCACACCAGGACTCCAAAGTGTTAATCAGAGGTTTAGAATTTATGCAGCATTTGACTTCTTTGTACATAGTGTATAATACCTTTGAAATGTGGGATTTTATTTGTTTTTAAGTACTGTGGAGTCAGTTCCCTGTA
>NW_006408536.1:5268188-5271983 GCF_000296735.1 Chrysochloris asiatica
TCTTTTTCTTTCTTTTATTCCTTATTGTTTTATCTCCCTCCATCATGGATTACATAAAAAATAGACATATGAGAATGTAAATTATAAATATTAAATCACTGGCTCATCAACGCTATGTATTAAGTGTGAATAACAGAAGTGTCCTCAGTTTGTTTAATTCAATCTTACCACTCAACTGCAGATTTGGTGGGTTTACTATTTGGATTCCCCCAATAGACTACCAGAAAACCTGTTAATCATAGACAGGAAATTTAATTAGTTTTATTTCACTAGAGGAGGATTCTATTTTAACAGGGTATTAGTATTATATCAGAATGGGGGAATCAGGAAAGACTATTTATAAGGTCTGGAATAAAGTAGTTTAAGATGGGCCTTCCAAGGCAAGGAACTTATTGGGATTAGCAAACTTTGGATATAATAATTCATAATTGATGAGTACTCGCCCAGACAAGTATCCTGCCAAGGGTCTGGAGATAGTGACTCTTCTTTGATAAGTGAACTGTTTGCTAGTGTGAACAATCTTTTGTCCGCACAGGGGAATTGTTTGCCCTGGGCAAATTGATTTGTAGAAATATCATGCAGGTATGCATTGGTTTAAAAGGTCTTTCTTATAGGATAAGAAGTTCTAGGGAACAAATACTGAGGTCATGTTGGCAAATGTGGCCTCCGTTTTCAGTCCTAATAGTTAAACTATGCTGGCGCAGGTGGTCTCAGTTCTCACTATAATCCTCACCACACGTGTTTACTGCCTCTCACCTTGGAATACAAGTCTCCCAAGACATTAAATTAAACAAAACTTCCTGGTACTACCAAGAATCTCTTTCTAAGTCATCCACAGGTAATATGCTGATGAAAAAAGAGCAAATTTGTTTCTGTAGGTTAGTAAGGATCAACTATCTTGAAAATGTGATATAAGTTGTTATTCATGGAAAGGGTAGCCAAATAACAGGTAAGAAATCAGATCCTACACAGATATTCAGGAGCCCTGGAAGAGAAATGGATTAATAAAAGAGGAGCTGCTAGCCATAAGCTCATTAGTTGGAATCACACCTGGGAAGAAAGATGAGGCTTTCTACTCTCATACAGATTTATAGTCTCAGAAACCCTATACAGGGTTGCTATGAGTCGGAACTAAGTCAGTGGCACACCACCACCACACAGGTATTATTTATTAAACTCTGGCCCTTGTGATATTCCTTTTATTCCCCAGGAATATCTATCAATATATTTCAGGGACTAGGTCCCATTGCCTTTTTCTGCAGCATACCCAGAATGGGTAACCAGGCTCCACTTTGAAACCCACACAATCTCTATCACATCAATCCCTAACCACTCTTCATTCTACTCCATTCTCTGTACATAATAAACCATGATGGTAATCTGATCACAAAAACCAAAGAATTAACAACTAAGAAACTGTTTCTACTTTTCATTGTTATTATTATTATGACAATAAGGGCTTATTTTGGAAGTGGATTGCCAGACCCTTCTTTCTAGTCTCTGTTAGCCTGTGATGGGTGACTCTGTTGCTAGTGAAATACCAGTGGCATGGCTTTCAGCATCATAACAACCCGCAATGACAGTACAACAAACTGACAGGCTTGTTTACTTTGGACACATCTTCAGGAAAGACCAATCACTGGAAAAGGACATCCTGTTTGGTAAAGTAGAGGGTCAGTGGAAGTGAAGGAAACTGTTGATGTGATGGAGTGACACATAGCCACAGCAATGAACTCTAACTTAAAAATGATCATAAAGAAAGCCCAGGGCCAGTAAAGGTTTCATTCTGTTCTGCAGAAGCGTGCCAGGAGTTGGAGCCAACTCAACAGCAACTAACACCAGCAAGGGTTTATTTAATCTTCTGTTCCTTCCTGAAGGTGAGAATAAAAAAGACATATTATTTTATTGTACAAAAAGAAAGAAAAGAAACCAAAAGTTAAGTGTTTTTATGATAGCACAGATTGAATATCATATTTAAGAATTGTGTTGATATGGTATCTTGAATAGTTTGAGAACTGATACACTGAACAGTTGAGTGCTGTTGTTGTGAAGTGCTGTAACAGGAGTCAATTGTCATTACAACCAATGGCTTATGTTTCATTGTCACCACACCCACTCTTCAGTTATTGACATAGTTGATTTCCAAAGACCAGGTCTTGTGAGAAATTGGCATTATGTAAAAATGGAGAGTGACCACATCAGATCACAAAATGGAAGAGTCATTACAGAACTGCCAAACCAATGAAAATCATGGCCCAGCCAAGTTAACACAAAACCTTAATCAGCACAGTTAGCATTACTCTAGCCTAACATGTAAGTATTCATTACTGCCAAACGTACATCATTAATGGGCAAAAAAGCTGGATAGTTGATTTTCTACTATTGTTATAAATGCAAAATCAGATTATAGGAGATTCAATAAGTGAGGAAAGGATGTTTCTAAAATTAGTTATTAAAACGTAAACATGTAGACTAGGAAGACAAATGATGGTAAGAAAGTTGTAACTAAGGAGTGTGTTGGGGCAGGAAAGTAAATGTGACTTTCAGCAGATACTTTTAATATTCTATTTAGTGTGAATTATGTAATATAATCAATGGATATTTAAAGAATATAATCAGTGGATATATTTGTGCAGTTTTCCAGGAAATTGAGAACTACTGGGAAGAATGATTCCCATTTTGGTGTCAATTTCTTAGGAAATGAACTGTGTGAAGGTCAAGAACATTTTTGCTACTTGTTTTGCCCTCAATGATAATGGATACTCTGAAAGACTCAATTAAAATGCACTGGACCGCAAAGTTGTTTGAACCACAAGGTCGGCCGTTCAAGCTCACCAGCCCCTCCTCAGAAACCCTAGACAGGGTGGCTACGGGTCGGAACCAACTTGACGGCACTTAACAACAACAATAAGGATAATTTTAGAGACAGAATTATGGACATGCATAATACCTAAAATGCCAACATTGTAACTGGTTCTGATAAACTACGACTGTATTTTATTAGGTTGATGCATGAAAGTAAATTTAGCTTTATTTTACAGATAGTAAATTAAAAAAAAAAATCATGGTTCCCCACACATCATAAATTTATGTGGCACTGGGGGGAAATTTACTCTGGAGAAGAATGCCTATTACTTTAGTGAATATTAGTATGAATGGCACTGAAATTAATCCATTTAATTAGATATTATACAGAGAAGTGAAACATTAAAAATATTAATGCTGTTGTTGTTAGGTGAGATCGAGTCAGTGCCGACTCATCGCGACATTATGCACAGCAGAACGAAACACTGCCCGATCCTGGGTCAACGTCACTACTGTTGCCACGCTTGAGTCCATTAATGCTGCCACTTGGCCAATCCATCTCGTTGGGGGTCTACCTCTTATTCTCTGACCCTCCACCTTACCAAACAAGATATCCTTCTCCAGTGACTGGTCCCTTCTGACAATATGTCCAAAGTATGAGACACGAAGTTTGGCCATCTTGGCCTCCAAGGAGCATTCTGGCTGCACTTCTTTCAACACAGATCTGTTGGTTCTTTGGGCAGCCCATGGCACTTTAAATATTCTCCTCCAACACTATAACTCAAAAACATCAATTCTTCTATGGTCTTCCTTATTTACTGTCCAATTTCCACATGCATATAAGGTTATTGAGAATACCATGGCTTGGGTCAGGCGCACCTCAGTCCTCAAGCTGACATCTTTGCTTTTCAGCACTTTAAAAAGGTCTTGTGCAGCACATTTGCCTAATGCAATACGTCGTTTGATTTCTTGACTGCTGCTTCCATGAGT
>NW_006408536.1:5275353-5278610 GCF_000296735.1 Chrysochloris asiatica
ATTTTGACCTTTTCCTTCTTTCTTGTCTTCTTAATGACTTTTTGCTTTCTTCATGTATGATGTTCTTGATGTCATCCCACAACTCTTCTGGTCTTCCGTCTTTAGTGTTTAATGTATCAAATCAATTCTTCAAATGATCTCTAAATCCACCACTCGTCTGTCAGTTTGTTTTATTGTGGTGGCTTGTGAGAAAAATATTAATAGTCATATATAAATATAACACACCATGGCTATATATTTCAGTTTAAAAAGAAGATCTTAACACACACATATACCTTTTATGATCCTAAAAATTTAGTGGTGAATGACCTTTATTTAAGTGTGACAATTCTTACCGCTCACAATGTGGTGATTAAAGAGTGCACATCATTTTACTCCCCCACCACCTGCCCACCCCTAGTTTCTGGTTTCTATCAAGTTCCAGAACTAATTCAGGCTCCTCCATACTTTTTTTTTATCCATTGCTGCATAAAAATTACTACAAACACAGTGGCTTAAAATAACACACATTTACGATCTCCGTTTCTGTGAGTCAAAAGTCTCATGGCAGCTGAGCTAAGTCTTCTTCCCAAGCTGCATTCTTATTAGAGGCTCGATTAGGGAAGATTTTGCTTTCCAGATTATTTAGGCTGTTGGGAGAATTCATTTAGTTATGGCTGGGTGCTTATTGGCTGCTGGCTGAAGGACATCTAAAGTTCCCTGCCAATCAGTGACTCTTTTCATAGGCAGCTCACAAAATAGCTATTTGGTTCTTACAAGCTATCAAGAAAATCAACCTCTGTCCCTGTCTCTCTCTCTCTTTCTAATCGGCTAAGACAGAGTCTTAACAAAAAACATCATCACAGAAGTAACATCTTATCACCTTTGTCATATTCTATTGGTTGAAGCAAGTCACAGCACCTACCTGTACTCAAAGGGAGATAATTATGCACAATTGACTCATTTGGGTGGGGCCGGGAAGGTTACCTTGAAGTACATCTGACACACATATCATCATTCCCCAAATCAACTCTGAAAACCTTAGAAGAAGAAAAGTAGTGTTTGTTTGAGCAAAATTAACACCAGAACTTTGAGAAGGCCCTATGGAATCCTGGGCTCTCTTGAATGGTATGTGTGTTTACCTGGTGTGCTGAAACTTGGGGTGGAGGGCAGCTTGAGACAGAAGGAAAATGGAAAGTTCTGTTTTTGTTTCTCCTTTTTACTTCTGTAAAACAAAGGAACAGCAACAGAACAGACCACCAGTGTTGAAAGTAATGGTGCTGAACAAAAGTCGGGCAAAGATAGATGGAGGGGAAAATACCAAGTGGGGACAGGCCAAGCACTTGCCGTCTTCATGTCTATGTGCCTTCTTCATACTCCAAGACTAAAATCTAGTGGATTATAACCCAGGGAAACCGTCCCTTTCCAGTGCTACTTTTCCTAAAGAGTTTGGATGTGAAACCTGGTGACAGGAGTTATTTTGTTAAGTGGCAACAATTTGGAGTGACCTACAGTACTTGTGTGATTCTCTCTTAAAATTCTCCCTGAGGAACAATTTGAGGACTTGACTTTGGCTTCGTTCCAATACCTGAGTGAACAGCTGATGCTAGCAGTGAACAGGAGGCTCTGTGACCAAATTTATTAAACACTCAAACTATAATGACCTCAAAAGACAGACAGCAGCCAAACAACAGATACTCCTTGAAACATAACAAAAGGACCACAATTTTGAATATAATTAAACAGTTAAGAAATTATATAAGCAATACAAATAGGACCAATAAAACATCTAGAAGAACCCAATGGAAATATTTGGTGTCAAATTTATAATATTAAAAGAAGAATATAATTGTTGGAATAAATAGTGGAAAGGGTACAGTTCAGAAACACTTGTTGAATTGAAAAATCAGATTGAGAGCTAAGGAAGATAAGATGATGAACTGGAGAAGGGAAGAAAATCAAAAGATAAAAAGCAATATTTGATGAAAAGAATGCTTAAATATTTCCTAGGATTTGGGGAGAGAGATTTCCTAGGATTTGGGAGAGAGATTCAAACTTTAGATTTACAGAAATTCTATTGAGGTAAGTAGGATAAGCAGTGCTAACCTAACCACAAGGTCGGTGATTCAAACCTATCATCTACTCCTTGGAAATCCTATACAGTTGGAACTAACTCACTGGCACTTAACAGCAACAGCAACAGCAAGGGATAAAAAGAGAAAACCCAGAACTAGACATATGAGCTTATTATAGTAAAATTGAGGAGCACCAAGGATAGATCCAAAATTTAAATGATTTCAGACTTTTTAAAGTAACTTAGAAATAAAAAATGAGCTATTACCTCAAAATTATCAATAGCCAAACTTAACACAAAAAATGAAACGAAGTTTTAAAACCATTAAAGAAAATACATTCAAATCAGGAATGTAATATTGGGCCACAGAGTCATTAAAATGTGAAGGCATAGTAAATATAATTTTCAGGAATGATGTCAGAATTTTTGAAATGGTGTAAATATGTTTGAGAAAAATATGAACTATAAAGAGAAACTTAGAAACACACTTGAATGTATAATACACATGTATTACATAATCCTTTAGCTAAGTTTTTTGTGGTCTTAAGAAAACAAAAGCTAATTCCCCCAAAGGAATAAAAAGGATGCATATAAATCCACCTAGAAATAAAATCCAAACAATAAAACATAATGGAAGATTTCGGAGGCAAGTATAACAAAAACAACAAAAACCCCCAAACAAAAAACAACCAGTTGCCACTGAGCTGATTCTTGCTCCTGGTGACCCCATGTGTGACAGTGTGACAGGGTAGAACTGCTACATAGGGGTTTGGGCTGCAGTCTTTATGGAAGCAGATCATCAGAACTTTGGCATATGGCATATGATATACCATTGGTTGGATTCAAATGGGCAACTTTTGGTTAGGAGTCAGTGCAGATCTTTTTTGCTACCTAGGGCCCTTAATAAGTTTAAAAAGGAACATCTTTAAAGACTTGCCTCTTAAATGCACAGTTGTTAGAGGATCAAGTTCATAAATTTCAAATTTCAAAATGGCAAGACTAATTCTCGTTTAGATACAGAAAGTCACAAGAGAGTGTTACCCTTATCTTACAAAACAAATCAAACCAGGAAAATGGCAAGAATCAAAGTTTATGTTTGTTTAAAATACAGTCAGAGAACTGAAGACACATAAAGTAAACTTCACCAAGTGGTTAAGTCCTTAGTAGAAAAGAGGCCTATGACTGCTTTGATCCCTGGTGAAAG
>NW_006408536.1:5280043-5280581 GCF_000296735.1 Chrysochloris asiatica
GGTGTAAATCTTTACGGGAGTAGAAAGCCTCATCTTTCTCCCGTGGAGCAGCTGGTAGTTTCGAACCGCTGACCTTAAGGTTGTATTTTCATTCTCCTTTGCTTCAAGGATTTTTTATTTTATTCCATTTTTTCTTTTTTCTTTTACCCATTAATTAACTTTTTAGCAGGATGTTATTCAATTTCCATGCATTTGATTTTATTGCCTTGATTCTCCTATTGTTGATTTCTAATTTTATAGCATTGTGATCAGAAAATATACTTTGTAGTATTTTGGTGTCTTTAAGTTTATTGAGGCTTGCTTTGTGGCCTAACACGTGATCTGTTCTGGAGAATGTTCCATGTGCACTAGTAAAGAATGTGTATTTTGTTGTTGTTGGATTGAGTGCTTTGTATAAATCTATAAGGTCAAGTAGGTTAAATGTGTTGTTTAACACCTCTGTGTCTTTGCTGAGTGTCTGCCTTTCTAGTTATTCTTTCCTGTTTTGAAAGTGGTGTATTAAAATCTCCTACTATTATTGTAGAATTGTCTATTTCTT
>NW_006408536.1:5282876-5284583 GCF_000296735.1 Chrysochloris asiatica
GTATGAGGTTTGTTTCTTGTGACTAGCATATTGAAGAATCCGGTTTATTTATGCATTCTATGACTCTCTGTCTCTTGACTGCTGCATTTAATCCATTGATGTTCAGTGTAATTATTGATAAGTATGAATTGATTGCAGTCATTTTGCTCTTTGTGTTTTTGCTTGTTTGTTTGTTTTTGTTGTGGTGCTGTTTTCTTTGTTCCGTATACTAGAGTTTGGTTTATGTATTTTAAGACTCTTTTATTGGGAGCATAGATATTTATTATGGTTATGTCCTCTAACTGAATTAACATTTTAATCATGATGTAATATTCTTTTTTGTCTCTTATGCTGGTTTTTGCTTTAAAGTCTATTTTATCAGAAATTACTATTACCATTCCTGCTCCTTTTCAATTGCCCTGAGCTTGATGCATTTTTCCCACCATTTGATCTTTAGCCTATTTTTGTCTTAGTGTGTAGATGGTATATAGAAGAATCCTGTTTTCTTATCCATTATTCTATTCACTGTCTCTTGGCTAGTGCATTTAAGCGATTCACATTTAGTGTCGTTAATGATAGGTAGTAATTGATTGTTGTCATTTTTCTGTGTAGTTTTTTTTTTGTTGTTGTTTTTGTGTGTGTGTGTTGTGTGGTTCTACTGGTTTCTTTGTTCCATTTTGTTTGTCATTTTTTATCCATTGTTGTTGTTTTAATGTTTGCTAAATCTTTATGTTTTTCCTCTTTTTTAATGACCCTATTTTCAGTTTTGTAGGTTTGTTTTACTTTGGATGCTTGAATGATGCAGAAAGTATCAAAAGAAGATGGAAGGAATACACAAGTAAATTTTTTCTGAAAATAATTCAAAACCAGCTTCAACAGTGCATTGACAAAGAACTGACAGATGTTCAAGTCAGATTCAGATGAGGATGCAGAATGAGGGCTTTCATAGTTGGCATTAGATGGATGTTGACTGAATGCAGAGTAAACCCAAAAGATGTTTACCTGTGTTTTATTGACTGTGTAAAGGCTTTTGACAGTGTGGATCATGACAAGTCAAATGACGGCATTGACTTTACAACATTGTGGAGATTAAGTATTCTGGAACACTTAGTTTTGCTCATGAGGAACCTGTACATAGACCAAGAGGCAGTTGTTCAAACAGAATAAGAGGACACTAAATGTTTTAAAATCTGGAAAGCTGTGTGCCAGTGTTATATTCTTTCAGCATATTTATTCAGTCTGTATGCTGAGCATATAATCCAAGAATCTGGACTATATGAAGAAGAATCTGGCATTAGGATTGGAAGAAGACTCATAAACAACCTTCACTATACAGATGATGCAACCTTGTTAGCTGAAAGCAAAAGAGAACTTAAAATATTTACTGATGAAGATCAAAGACCGCAGTTTTCAGTATGGGTTGACCCCACTCTAAGAAAACAAAAATCTTTACCACTGGACCAATAAATAACATTTTGATAAATGGAGATAAGATTGAAGTTGCCAAAGACTTCATTTTGTTTGCTTCCATTATCAACACCCATGGAAGCAGCAGTCAAGAAATCAAATGACATATTGCATTAGGAAAATGTACTATACAAGCCCTCTTTAAAGTGTTTAAGAGCAAAGTTGTCAGTTTAAGGACTACGGTATGCCTGAAACAAGACATGGTATTTTCAATTGTCTGATATGCAGGTGGAAGTTGGACAATGACTAAGGATGACTATA
>NW_006408536.1:5285749-5287642 GCF_000296735.1 Chrysochloris asiatica
TTTTTTTCCTTGTTTATTCTGATAGTTCTTCTAGCATACTAGTATTGAAAGATTTATCTTCAAGCTTACTAATTCAAGTTTCCATTAATTCAAATCTACTTCTTCCTTTGCCCTTTCAATGCAGTGCCCATTTCTGAAATCTTAATGTTACTCTTCTAAATTTCTATTTGCACATTTTGTATTGCTTCAAATTTTTCATTATTTTTGTTTGTTCTTGTAGAGTTTTCCTGAATTCCTCAAAAGTTTTTCTGTGTTCTCCTTACTTTCCTCAATCGTTCAGTCCCTTGAAGGTACTTAAATATCATTTATTTAAATTTTTTCCCAAGTAATTTCAATGCCTTTTTTCCTCAGAAATGTTTTCTGGCTGTGCATCTTGGTTACTTGTTTGAGCCACTCTGTTGTCTTCAAAACATTGAATTTGCTGGTGCCATTTGAATTTGCATTTAAATGATGATTGATATGTACTTAGACTCTCACCAACTGCCTCCTGGTGGGTGTGATTAGGGAATGGAAATGTGCTGTGCACACAGTGCTTGGTTCACAGTGCAGCTCAATTTAGGGTGGGTTTGGCTGGTGTTGATTGATATCTGTAGTTGATCACATGGTATAAGAACTGCCTAGAAACCACTTTTAATGGGCACATATTAGTTGATATGACACATTTGAATCCAGAAGTCTACTCACTGAACAGAAACTACATACCCGTCTGACAACTTTCTCTCTCTCAGATGTTCATGGAATTCTCAATGGCAATAAACTATATCTAATGCAACTTAAAGGAGCTCTGGTAGCGTAGTGGTTATGAATCGGGCTGCAAACCACAAGGTCAGCAGTTCGAAACTACCAGCTGTACTGCTGGAGAAAGATGAGGTTTCTGCTCCCGTAAAGATTTACAGCCTCAGAAACCCTGTACAGGGTTTCTATGAGTCGGAACCAACTCCACGGCACATAACAACAACAACAATGCAACTTAAAGGAACCCTGGTAACATAGCAGATTCAGCAGTTCAAATCTACCTCCATGCAAGAAAGATGAGGCTTTCTGCTCCCATAAAGATTTCTAGCCTCAGAAACCCTAGGCTCTGAGTCGGAATTGAGTCAACAACACCAGCACCATGCAACTTAGAAAGTATAGGAAACTGATCTATTTCTAGAAAAAATCTTATCTCCAGCATACAGCTTAAGGAACTGAATATGACCAATATTTTGAAATCCTGTTCTCTGGAGATAATCACCATCTAAAAATTTCCATGGATTATTTGCCTTATTTAACCTATTTTTTAAAAAAGTTATTTTGTTGCTGTTGTTGGGGATGCACACAGCAAAACAGACACCAATTCAACAGTTTCCATTTGTACAATTCAGTGACATCAATTATACTTTTCAAGTTCTGCAACCATTCTCACTCTCCTTTTCTGAATTGTTCCTTCCCCACTAACAGAAACTCAAATCCTCCAAAGTTTCTTATCTAATTTTTCAAGTTACTGTTGTCAATTTGATCCCATATAGATAAATCTTAAAAGAACACAATGCTCACAGCAGACATTCTTTTTTAGGTAAGCTAAACTATTGTTTTGTTGTTGCTGTTGTTTTAATTTTATTGCTTTCCTCTTCACCCAAGTTAATGTGTCTAACATTAGCAATTTATTCTCCCTTCCTCTCCACAAGAATGTTTGTTTGAGCCTGAAAACCTTTACATGAGTTTTTTAAATAGTGATCTCATGTACTAATTGTCTCTCTGTGATTGATCAATTTCACTCTGCATAATGTCTTCAGGTTTAGCTATGTTATGAGGTTATTTTCCAGGTTCATTGTAATTTTTTAACGTCCATTCATAGAATTTTCAGTGACTAGCCATTCGGAAGTAGTTTGTCACTCTTTCTTCCTAGTCTGT
>NW_006408536.1:5288193-5290055 GCF_000296735.1 Chrysochloris asiatica
ATGGGGTCGCTATGAGTTGGTTCCAACTCGCTGGCACCTGACAACAACAACAGTATTCCATTGTGTGGTTTTAATAAGTCGTCAGGGGATATTTCTGGTTTAAGATTTAAAGATGACCTCAGGGCAACAGTTTCAGGTATCTACCCAGCTCCATGGCTCCAGAGAGTCGGAAGTCCATTAGAATTTGAAATTCTGTTCTGGACTTTTTCCTTCTTTTGACAAAGATTCTTCTATAGAATCTTTGAGGTAGGGTTGTTGTTGTTAAGTACCGTAGAGTCGAGTCCGACTCATAGTGACCCTGCACAAGGGTTACGAGCCTGCAAATCTTTATGGGAGCAGAAAGCCTCATCTTTCTCCTGTGGAACTGTCAACCTTGAGGTTCGAAGCCCAGTTCGTGGTTAGAGAGATGGAAACAATAGCCTCACATTTTAATATTTTTGTTTTTTAAAGTTTTATATGATTTTTGTAACAAGAGTTTTGCCACTTTATTTTAAATTGAATAATGTATTTTAGATTCACTATTTTTCATTTACTTTAGTTCATTCATTTTCACAAACATATTTTTATTCAATCAAATGAATGTAACACAGTGTGTTTAACCAGGTTTTTGGTGATGGCTAGATGGATTGTCGTTAGTTGCTTGCTATTACAATGTATGCTATCATGAAAATTTTTCATTTTTCCTTTGTACAAATCAGCAAAAATTATCTAGATTAATAATAAGTAAGACTGGAATTGTAGAGATTCAGAGTTTTTGAAAATGAGTACACCAACTTATGAAAGTTTCTGGTGAACAACTTTTTGGCTGGTCAGGATACTACCAGACTTATGTTGAGCTTTTACAATCTGTTGAGAAATTATATTTCATAGTGTTTTTATTTTCATTACTAGTCTACTAATGATATTGAACATAGTTTTATATACTTATTGGCAATGTTTGCTCTTCTAGGAAATTTCTGCTAACATTTTCTTTTGTTACATTTTTCTATGTTGCATATTGTCTTTTTATTGATTTATTAGTTGTCATATATTGAAATTATTTATAAATTACAGATGTTCTGGATATCTTTTTCCATTTTAGCCTTCCCTTTAAATTTGAACAGATTTTCATTTTAAAGCATTTGAATTTTCCAACATCTTTTCTCTAAAATTTTGTTGGTTTATTTGCATAATTTCCAACTCAACATATTAATAAAATAAGGATATTTGCCAATATAATCTTCAAAAAATGGTAAAGATTGTTTTTAGTACATTAAAGTTCTTTATTGGTATGGATTTTCACATGGTATAAAATAAAATGTCTTGGAAGAAGTACAGCTAGAATATTCCTTAGGGAAGGGAAGATTGCAAGACCTTGTCTCATGTACTCTAGACATGTTGTCAGAAGGAGCCAATCCTTGGAGAAGGTTATCTTGATTAGTAACATAAGAAGGTCAATGAAAAAAAAGGAAGATACAGTGGCTTCAACAGTGAGATCAAATATAGCAACAGGACTGCGTAGTGTTTCAATCTGTTGTATATAGAGTCCTTGTGAATTGGAACCTACTCAAGGGCACCTAACAACAATAATAAAGAAGGGTTACTTTTTTTTTTTTTTTAACCATGGTTACTTGTTTAATAAGCTCCACAGATGCAAGATTTCTTTCTTTTTATTCATTACTACGTCCCAAACACTTAAGACTGTCTAGTATATTGTAGATATTAAAAAAAAAACTTGGTGAGTGAATAGTAATCAATTTGTCTCCATTGATTTGCAAAGCTAAATACATACTAAAACAATTTCCCAGATAGCCTTAGGATTCTGTCAGAACTCTCTCTTATATTGAACTGAACATAGTCTACTGTTTTTTTCTAGATGAATA
>NW_006408536.1:5291035-5292759 GCF_000296735.1 Chrysochloris asiatica
AAATGTTATCCAAAGCTTGTCATGATCCACACAGTTGAAAGGCTTTTCACAGTCAATAAAGCACAACTTAACACCTTTCTGGTATTCTCTGCTTTCAGCCAAGATCCTTCTGATGTCAGCAATGATACCCCTAATTCCATGTCCTCTTCTTAATCTGGCTTGAGTTTCTGGCAGTTCTCCGTTGATGTGCTGTTTCAGCCATTTTTGAATTAGAAATCTAGAATATATATATAATTCTCTATTACAAATTTTGGAGTCCTTGTGTAGTGATGTAGAATAAGCGCTGGACCACACGGCAGGTTTAAACTGCAAGATCAGCCCAGGAGTGGAGAACCCTGGCACCACCAAGGGAGAAGAGTGGAGTGCGGGACCTTATTCAGAGAAGTAGTGATGCCAGTGATGGAGGCAGAGACAGTGACTTGGAGAGATGGAGCGGCTGGGGACTCTGGACTCAGGGAGGGAGAGGGGTTATGTGCTGGTGGCCAGAGGGCAGGCTTGCAGGGTATACCTTTTGGTTGTTTGAATTGTTATATATTCCTGAGTACTTCAGTGTACATATAACAACAACAACAACAGCAACACATAAAAAACCCAAAAACAGAGGGAATGGAAGCAAGCTGATGTTCTCTCATGTAAACTATCACTCAATTCACAATAAAAACTTTTTAAAAATTAGATGGGAAAATGGTCATTGGGTTAAAAAAAATATCTTTGTCTTAGGGACCATTTTCTGTTTTTGAATTAAAATGCAAGTGTTTGTGGGGGAAAAAAATTGGTTCCTTCTCATATTGTCCCAGTATAGGGTTCCTGAGGAACAACTGGTGAGTTTGAACCTCCAACCTTGTGATTAGCAATCTGGTGCTTATCCTACAGTGCCAGACCAGGACTCCAGAGCACCACATCAAAGCTACATAGTTGTTGTTGTTGTTAAGTGCCATCGAGTCAGTTGCAAGTCATAGCAACCCCGTATAGGATTTCTGGTGAGTGACTAGTGAGCTTGAACCACTGAGCTTTCAGTTCAAATCGACCTTGCAGTGCAGTGGATTAACCCACAGCAACACACCAAAAGTCGATAGAACAGACTAAACCATAAAATCACAAATTCTTTACCTTAATGTCGACAAAACAAAGAATATTCATAACTGGAACAATAAATAGCATCATGATAAATGGAGAAAAGATTGAAGTTGTCAAAGACTTCATTTTTGCTTGGATCCACCATCAACACTCATGGAAGCATCAGTCGAGCAATCAAAGGATGTACTACAAGAAGGAAATCTGTTGTACAAGATCTCTTTTAAGTGTCCTAGAGCAAATATGTCAGTTTGAGGACTAAGGTGCACCTGACCCAAGCCATGGTATTTTCAATAGCCTAATGTTTAAGCTCAGCAGCTGCTCCTCGGAAACCCTATCTATACAGGGTCCCTATGGGTCGGAACCGACTGGATGGCACTTAACAACAACAACAATGTGCAAGGAGCTCTGGTAGCATAGTGATTACGAATCGGGCTGCTAACCTCAAGGTTGGCAGTTCAAAACTACCAGCAGTTCTGTGGGAGAAAGATGAGGCATTCTGCTCCCGTAAAGATATACAGCCTCAGAAACCTTGTGCCGTGTCACTATGAGTCGGAACAGACTCCATGGTACTTAAAAACAACAATGTGCATGTGAAAGTTGGACAATGAATAAGGATGACTGTAGAAGAATTGAGACATTTGAGTTAT
>NW_006408536.1:5298819-5302667 GCF_000296735.1 Chrysochloris asiatica
TTCCTTAGAAACCCTATACAGGGTTGCTATGAGTCAGAATCAACTTGAGGGCACTTTAACAACAACAGATATGTAATCTGAACTTGCAAATGCAGCAAAATCAGTTGCATTCCTTCTAATAGGTAAAACTTCATATGAAAAGAAAATGCTGTTTTCATTCATGAATAAAAGGGTAGCATCATACTCAAATTTGAGGGCTAACGGTCACACACATGAAAATATTCTTTAACAAAATTATGCATTTTCATTTTCTGGCACATGGTGTAGTAAGGGAATACCACTGAACTGACTTAAAAAAAAAACTATTGGCAATAGTTCTGATGAAAGTTATTGATAAAAACTCCTAGTAAAATAGGTTTGTTTAATAAATGGCTTCCAAAAACCAAGTTGCCTGCCAGTGGTTATTGAGAGTCATCTGTAAATATTTGATTTGGCTTTATTTTTACATGTAGAGGGGAACTGGAGAAAAATGATACTAAAAGATGGCTCCATGAAATGCTGAAAAATGAGGTAGAGGAAGAGGAAGGAAGACTGCTTTCTTCTCAGGGTCTTACAACTCATTCATCTTAGAATCAAGACTGGATTTTCAATGGGAAATTCTTAAAATTGTCAATACATTTACATAATCTAAATTTTCTTGGGTAATTCATTGGAAAGTTGCTCACTCCAAAGGAGAAACTCACTTATAAATTCCACTGTTCTTTTCTTTGTGTAAGGAAAATGGTTATGGAGAATACAAAGTTAAATGAAAGACATATTTTGAAAGTGATTAATGTGGGTATTTTGTTTGGACCTGTGGCTAAAACCGGCTTAGCTTCTCTCCTTTCATTTTGCTATTTCCTTCCTTGCTCACTTCTTCCCCCTCCTTTCTCCCTTTCTTCCTCCCTCCCTCCCTACCTTCTTTTTTTCTCTTTCCTCCTCCCTCCCTCCCATCTTTTCTCCCTTTCTTCTTTCTCTTCACTTCCTTTTCTCTCCCTTTGTCCTTCTCCCTCTCAAAAAACATTAAATTAATTTCTAGAGCCTTTCTGAAAAAATACATGACTTCTTATAAAAGGTGATCTTTAATATTTTTTTAAACTTCTAGCTTTTTGGCTTCTGATGCTTTTTAGCCTCTGAGAGAGAGTGAGAGAGTCCTGGTATGGCACTGTGGATTAATGTGCTGGACTGCAAAGTCGCTTTGCACCAAAAGGTCAGCAGTTCAAGCTCACTAGCTGTTCCTTGGGATCCCTATACAAGGTTGATATGGGTCAGAACTGATTTGATGGCACTTAATAACAACAATATATATATATATAGAGAGAGAGAGAGAGTGCTGGTGTGGTGCTGTGGGCTAATGCATCAGACTGCAAAGTCATTTGAACTGCAAGGTCAGTGGTTCAAGCTCACTGGTCACTCCTTGGAAACCCTATACAGGGCCGCGATTGGTCAGAATTGACTCGATGGCACTTCACAACAACAACACACACCTATATATAAATGTCATTCATTTATTCACTCATTCTTTCATTTTCCACTTAGCTACTGGAGGCCATTTAGTATAGACAGTTATGAGGATTCAAATGTGAATAAGAAAAGATCCAATGCTCTCTCAAAGCTTACAAGCAAGAATCAAGTATCATGTAGGACACGTGTATTACAGTAAGTATATCAAGACTACCACAAGGCTATTACGTGTATTGAAACACAAAGGAAAGTATCAGGACCAGCTCATCTTTTCTTAAGTGATACCTTCTGAAATTACATGTTCAGAATATAGACTGCCAGAAGTATAAACAAATCTGTCTTGGAAAAAGTATAGCCAGAATGCCCTTTAGAAGTTAGGCTGGTGAGACTTCATCTCACTTACTTTGAGCAGGTTATCAGGAGGGACTAGTCCCCAGAGAAGGACATCATGCTTGGTAAAGTCAGTGAAAAAGAGGAAGAACTCCAACAGCATGGACTGATAAAGTGACTGCAACAATGATTCCAAATGATAACCATTGTGAGGATGGCACAGGACAGGGCAGTGTTTTATTAGGTTGTGCATAGGATTACTATGAGTCAGCTTAACAGCTGTCTTGACAAATGTTGTTGTTGTTATTGTTAAGTGCTGTCAAGTCGGTTCCAACTTATAGTGACTCTGTACAGGGTTTCCAAGGAGCAACTGGTGAGTTTGAACTGCTGATCTTGTAGTTCAACCCGACTCTGTGGTCTAGTGCTTTGTCCCACAGTGCCACACCCATTGAGTAAGTTCCAACCCATAGCAACCTTATGTAGAACAGAAGAAAACACTGACACTGGCCAGTCCTGCAACATCCTAACAATGACTGATATGCTTGAGTACATTGTTGCAGCAAGGAGCTCTGATAGTGTAGTGGGTTATGAGTTGGGTTGTTAACTGCAAGATCAGCAGTTTGAATCTACCAGCTAGCTGCTCCATGGGAGAAAAAGGAGGCTTTCTGTTCCCATAAAGATTTATAGCCTCAGAAACCCTATACAGGATTGCTATGAGTTGGAATCAACTCCATGATGCATAACCACCATCATTGCTGAGAGGCTTTCTTTGGCGGACCCTCTATTTTACTAAGCATAAGACCAGGGATTGGTATTAGAGTAATATGATTGAATTCACTTCCAAACTGATGTGGCATTGAAGACACACTGGAATAATATTCAAATAGTCATTCAAATAAAATTTCACATTAGCTACTAAGAACTTCTAAGATTGTATTTGACAGTCTAAGGTGACTCAATTTCTTCATGCCAATTTTCTGGTGGTAGTTGTGTACCGTGGAGTCGGTTCTGACTCATAACAACCCTATGTAGGGTTTCTGAGGCTGTAAATCTTTATGGGAGCAGAAAGCCTCATCTTTCTTCCATGAACAACTGGCAGATTCAAATTACTGACCTTGACGTTAATAACCCAGCTCGTAATACATTACGCTACCAGGACTCCTTCCATGTCAACATACACATGAATCTTTTTTTCTTATTTAAAATGGGTATATTTAAGGGAGTTAATTAACAAGAAATCATTTCAATATTTATTTCATTAACATACCTCTTATGGAAAGTGCATAAGGAAAACATGACAGAAAAATTCTTTGTTCTGCAACTGAAATAAGGTATAACATTTTATTCTGCTGAATTATAAAATGAACCCTGATAGCACAGTGGGTTAAGTGTTGAGCTGCTAACCAAGAGGTTGGTGGTTTGAACCCACCAGCTGCTCTACAGGAGAAAGATAAGACAAGTCCACTTCTGTAATGATTTATAGCCTCGGAAACCTGTGGGAGCAGTTGCATTTTGTCCCATAGGATCACTGTCAGTCCGAATCTACTCAACAGCAGTGGGGTTTTTATTCAACTAGAAAAATGTTTTCTATAATCAAAGCTGCAGTGATAAAGTGTCCTTCCTACAGATGAACTGATATTTTAACAGTGACATGCTGCGTTGTCACCATTACTACTACCACTACAAATTTGGTGCATGGTACATGTTTTATTAGTGATACATGATTAATGGGCTACCTGCTGGAACAATCACTGAGGTCAATGTTATCCTTCAGTTGACAAATCTTGACTTCATATTAAATTACAAAGGTCAACAGAGTCATTCCATGTTACATGAAAAAGTGAGCTCAAATTGATAGAGGGAGCAGTGCACCAGATATTAATTAGCACAAAAGTGCATGGAGAGAAAAGTGACTTTAACATCACATAAAAGAAGATTGATAGTCAAGCGAATTCTAAAATCCCCTTGATAACACAGTAAAGAAAATGGAGAATACTATTTCTAGTTTTAAAATGTTGTTGTTGTTAAGTGTCATTGAGTTGGTTCTGACTCATAGCAACCCTGTATAGGGTTTC
>NW_006408536.1:5303042-5305143 GCF_000296735.1 Chrysochloris asiatica
GAACCCTGTACAGGGTTGCTATGGGTCAGAACCAACTCGACGGCACATAAAACCAACAATCTTTACAAAGCCTGATCACCAGATCTTTTTCTCCCAGGTTCTTCTGGGTGGGTTCAAACTATCAACCTTTTAGTTAATTGTTGTTGTGGTTGTTGTTAAGTGCCATTGAGTCAGTTCTGACTCATAGTGACACTGTATAGGGTTTCCGAGTAGCAGCTGGTGTGTTTGAACTGCGAACCTTGCTGTTAGCAGTCCAGTGCTTATCCTATAGCACCACACCAGGACTCCAATTCAGTTATTGTTGTTAATAAGTGCTGTTGAGTCAGTTCTGACTCATAGCAACCTTGCATAGGATTTCTAAGGAACAGCTTGTAGGTTGAACCATTAACCTTGTGGTTAGTAGTCCAACGCTGATCCTACAGCACCACACCAGGACTTCCCATTCAGTTAATAGTCACTCAGTTAGTATGGTACTGGTGTGGCACTATAGGATAAGCATTGAACTACTGATCACAAGTTTGGAAGTTTAAACCCATCAGCTGCTCCTTGGAAACCCTGTTCAGGGTCGCTACAAGTCGGAACCTACTCAACAGCACTGAACAATAACAACCCCTAAAAGATGGTTGTATGAAAAGTGTGATTGCTAAATGCTTGGGTTTTGTTTTGTTTTTTTAAGTTGAAGAAAAATATCCTTAGTCCAGATAAATTCACCAAGGCAAAGTCAGTCTTGAACTTCAGGATGAATCTTACATTAGAGTGAGCTGAAAAATCTCTGCTTTGTGCTGAGACTAACTGATTGATATTAACAATGGTTAACCAGCCAGACCAAATAGAAATGCTAATTTCACTCATAATATAGTAGAGTCACAGAAGCGAAAACCTACGACATGAGACCAACTCACTTGTTGGCAACTCTAGTTAGGGTTATAGGTACTGTCCCTGTCCTAAACTGTCAGGATACTAGGTCCCAGAGGAGTCAGGGCTATGTGGACTTTAGTAGAAAGATGGCAAAGTGTTGTTTATAATAATCTAACCAAATAATTTGTCTTCCTAAATCTACAACACATTGTTAAGATTTTTACAAAATGTATCATTAGTATAGGTCTCCTCCAGGGCAATGTCTCAGACCATGTAAACCTTCATATATGGGGTCTTAAAAATACAATGGAAAGTATTTGAAACAAATGCTGATGTCTACGGGTAAAAAGGACTGTCAAATTTTGGTTGGTTTCAAAATTGTCTAAATTGCCGGGTGAAATTTCCAGCTTGTGCTAAACTCCATGCTTAGAGGGCTAATACTGACCCTGCACCTGTCAGTGAAGCTGCAGATGGTGCACGTAACACACACGATTGCCTTCAAAACAGGAAGGAGGAGGAGATGAAGGAACAGATTGCTGTGTGAAATGAACACATACTTCCAAAAGGCTAATTATTTGTTCCCTAAAACTATTTCCAGTGTGTTGCATCCTTAAACACAGAGGCTCATTTCTGTGCATCACTAAAAAGGTGAAGAAAATTTAGGGCAGCAAATGCAATACATAAATACATTGTGGTGTTAATCCCCAGCACATATACTTCTTAGCTTTGAATTCTTTTGGTATTACCTGAGTTTGTGGTAGAGAAACTCAGAGTATGGTTTAAACTTTGTCACTGAAATTATAGACAGATGAAACAAGAAAATGTTAAATGATAACTTCTTTTTCTCTTAGGAAACTGAGATATTAACATTAATTTCAATGTAACTCTTTCAGATGACCAAATTACATCAGAGAGTTGGTTGAGTCTAATAGTATTTAAAAAGGAAATGTTGCTCTGTGCCGTTGAGTTGGTTCATACTCATAGAGGACGTGTGTAAGGTTTCCGAGGAGCAGTGGTGAGTTTGAACTGCCGACTATATGGTTCACAATCCAGTGCTGATCCTATAGTGCCACACCAAGAGTCCAAAAAAAAGGAAACAACTAGTAAAAAACAAAATAAAGTCTTGTCTTATCAAAAACAATATGAAGCAAAACTTGTTTTAAAAGAAATAGAAAAGGAATAATACCAATATTAACAAAGAAATCTAAAGAGGGCAGTGCTTCCCTGATGGGCAGCACAGGTA
>NW_006408536.1:5305918-5306625 GCF_000296735.1 Chrysochloris asiatica
CTGGCAACTAGGGTGAAGGCATAGTGAAGGTCGCCATCAAAATTAACTCAGAATTCCAGGCAAAAAAGAGGCAGGACAGAGCTCCAAGATTCGGATCCACAGAGATAGGAATGGTTTGAAGGCTTGTAGCCTGTGGAATTTGGAGTGGAGGCAGGAATTCTCATACCTTTAAATCCTCCGGCCAGGCTCAGAGGCCTGAGCCCACATCCTGGGCTAGACAAAGCAGCGAGACTAAATAGGGGCCAGAGAGACACCGCGGAAACACTCCTAAGGAACATTTGGGGGTGGGGAGGGTGGGGGTGAAGGCACACGGTGTGCTTTGCTGATTTTGGGTGGTTCCGATCTTATTTTTCTTCTTTGGTGTTGGGAATAGGAGCACTCACGGTTTGCCCACATACATCTGGGTGAATGGAGGTGGGGGTTTAACCGAGTGACCAAGACCCACCCCCACCACTGGTGGTTTCCTCTGCCAGTAACTCACACATTCAGACCAAGCTGAGACGCAGATTTGGTCTGCCTTTCTTCACTGGTTTGAGAGGGAGCCCAGCGTAGCGCTGTGGGTTAAGATGCTGCACTTCAAATTATTTTGAACGACAAGGCCAGTGGGTCAAACTCACCAGCCACTCATCGGAAACCTTATACAGGAGATGCAGATGTGTGTCCTATTTTGTCGGCTTACATTCACTGGTTTGAGAGGTGTCCCATTG
>NW_006408536.1:5319451-5322358 GCF_000296735.1 Chrysochloris asiatica
GATGCATGGAGGGGATTGGAACCATGGCAATGAGATGATATACGATGGAATGAATGCAAAATTAAAGTTCTCCCATGTAAACTATCATATAATTCACAATAAAACATTAAAAAAAAAAAAGAAATCTATTTGAACAATAATTATATAGTAGTAATATTTTTCATCACAAATGAAAATTACAGGTTGATGATTTATAAATTCAAATAATTTGATGTGTTTAAAATGACATAAAATGTGTGCAATGCATATTTCAGTAGTGGTAAGGAATCTATTTTTTAATTAATACATTTATTTAAACTAAAACTATTTTATACAATATAATATTCATAACACTTAGTAAAAAGTGTTCTGATACTGTTATATCTGTGTGTGTGTGTATCTGAAGGTGCATCCACTTATTATTTATCTAGTTTAAATGCTTTATCATGATACACGAACTTGAGCTCTGATCATATTTTCTTATCCCATTGCTCATTTTTTCAAAATTTCTGAGATTGCAAGTTTGGCTATCCATGGTGTTTGGGGATCCTTTTTTCTACTCTTATTGGAAAGCTCATACTTCTTCTAGGTTGCTCTCATTCTCATTGCTCCATCATTTACTTCCCAGGTGGTCTGGTCAAATTTCTGGTAAAATATAAGAAAAGTTCAATTCTTGTGGTAACACACTATATCTAATGCCTTAGTTCTGGGACTGAGGACCTGCCACCTTTACCCCAATTCTATTCAGGCAGAACTCTTTTCTTCCTGAAACCATATTCAATATCTGTTACAGATCTTGTCTCTGCTCACACTGGACCAATCACAATTTGCCATTTCCTTCACTTCACATGGGCGACTAAGTGGCTTTCATAAAAATTCATGTTTACATGCAGATTTTGTTGTTGTTGTTGTTAAGTGTCATCGAGTTGGTTCTGACCCATAGGGACCCTGTATAGGGTTTCCGAGGCACGGCTGAAGAGCTTGAACCGCTGGCCTTACTATTCAGACAACCTTGCAGTCCAGCTCATTAACCCCCTGCACCACATCAGGATTCCACATGCAGATTAGTGTCATGGTAAATCTAATGCTTCCAACTTCATTTAGGACCTCAGAACTTCCTCCAAATGCGTGTGTTTGTTTATATTCAGTTCCTGCTCCAATTCCCAACTTTAGTGACTCTTCCTAATATTCCCTCTTTGTTGTTGTTAAGTGTCATTGAGTGGATTCCTACTCATAGAGACCCTGAATAGAGTTTCTTTGGTAACCTTCTATTAGACATTTAAGGAGCCCTGGAGATATTGTAGGATAAGCACTGGACTGCTCGCTACAAGGTTAGCAGTTCAAACCCATCAGCCACTATGCAGGAGAAAGATTTCTGCTCTGGTTAAGATTTGTAGCCTCAAAAACCAGTAGGAGTCAGAATCGATTCGACCGACTACTGGATGGATATAGATTTGTAGGAAATAACGTAGCTTACACTGAGACCACTGAAAGAATTGCTCCCATGCGACATTTTGTCCCCAAACCTAAAAACATAGTCTTCATCTACTTTTTCTTGATTACATATTGTTGAATTTCAGAATGTGCAGTATCTCATCCCATCGGCGACTTTGACGTCATCCTTCCTTGTTAATGTTCTACGTTCTTTAGTGTCTTCCATCTGTTTACTTGTTCTTCTCCAGAGTCACCAAACAAGCTAAATAAATACATTTCTTGAAATTTTATCCCATCTTGCTGCCACATAAATGCTTCCTCTACTCATATAAACATCTTGAAAAATTAACTAACTCATC
This sequence comes from Chrysochloris asiatica, assembly GCF_000296735.1. Lineage (NCBI taxonomy): Eukaryota > Metazoa > Chordata > Mammalia > Afrosoricida > Chrysochloridae > Chrysochloris > Chrysochloris asiatica. The sequence continues at coordinate 5,321,224 of NW_006408536.1, forward strand.
GGTTTCCATTTCTTCTCTAGACAATTCTTCATGCACCAGAATCTAACTTCTGTCCCTTCATTTTACTCTGAAAGTGGCCCCCTACTGACCAATACATTCATTTCCAAATTCCATGACATTCTTGAGCACATCCTACATGACTTTTCATGCAAGAAATATATAGCCATCACAAAAAAGCAAAGGAATTAAAATTCAATCAACATGTTGGTCTATATCATTTATTGTTTTAGTTTAGACAGTATTATTAATTTATATTATTTAAGTGAATATGTGAATGATATACATAGTAATTTGCAACGAACATAACAATATTGACTTTCAACTTTTACAAATGTTCTTAAATTAAAATATCCTTTTAGAACACAATCGGAATGCAGTCATTGTGGTTTCTTTCTCTATTTTTTAATCAGTCCTTAGATTGGTTGATAGACTGTATCCAATTTCATTATTTTTAGACATAATAAATCAAATTAAAATTCTACTTGAATTGTTTAACAATTTAGTTAATAATCCCTTAGGATAAACAACTGAATTTGGTGTTTATAGGTTAACATGCAAACATGTTTTTAAGATGTTTGCTGTGACAACCTGCCATAGAAGGAAAAACTCAAATATTTTCCACTCAGAGAAAGCAATAGAAAAGTGGTGACTGCGTCCGTCAAAGGTGGGAAACTTGCTAGGCACTGAAAAACAAGGCAATCTAGTTGAGTTCTAGCTCTGACAATTTTCACTGTATATTTTAAATACTCCTCCAAATTTCACAATTGACAGAAATGGCAGATTCTATGAGTCTTGTTCTCAGACATAATAAATGTGTATATCATATTTAACTTTACTGAAAAACAACAACAACAATAACTGTGCAAGTTATTGAAACTTGAATAAAGTAATACATATGATGAACTATGAATCTCACTATTAAATCATAGTGAGATTCATAGTTCATCATATGTATTACTTTATTCATAGTGGTTTTAGAATTCATATCATTTGCCGCTGTTCAACTAGATTTTTGGTAGATGAGACTTGAAAAATGCATGTATCTGTGTGACAACCACAGAAGAGTAGTACTTCGTGGCTCTTGTTTTGTGCCATCAAGTCGGTTTCCGAGGAACAGCTAGTGGGTTTGAACCAC
>NW_006408536.1:5323634-5325704 GCF_000296735.1 Chrysochloris asiatica
TTTTAATGTACATATGAAGGGACTTCAAAAAAGTAGTGGAAAATGGAATTAAAAGAAATAAATACATATACAAATTTTATTTCTCAACATGAGCTCCAAGAAGGTCAAGACAATTTTTTCAGTCATGATACCAGCCATTTTGTCCCTGCCTAAAAACTGGACTCCTGGTGTGGTGTTGTAGGATAAGCACTTGACTGCTAACCACAAGGGTAGGTGGTTCAAACCATCCAACCTTGGAAACACTATACAGGGTCACTATAAGTTAGGACTGACTCGATGGCGTTTAACAACAACAACTAAGAAGTGAGGGTTCTGAGAATTTAACCATGACAACATAGTCTTTTTTACATTGCTAACTGAAGAAAGTTTGGTGCCCTTTAAAGATTTTTTTTTTTTTTTTTAAGATTCAGAAAAATAAAAGAAGTAAGAAGGAGCCAAATCAGGTGGATGCCTACTGATTGCCCATTTTGTGAGATGCTCCCAAAATTGCCCATGTTTGTGGAAAGGAATGAGCAAGAGTACCTTTGTTTGTGGTGGGGAAGGAAGGACACTCTGGTGAAGCCTTCCAGGGTATTTTTCTGCTAAAGATTTGGTTAACTTTCTCAAAATAGTCTCATAATCAGAAGATGTTATCATCTGTGGCCCTCCATGAAGTCAACAAGCGAAATGCCTTGATAGCCCCCAAAATTATTGTCATGGAAAAAGAAAACGATCTCCAAGATGAATTGAAACCCTGGCAGTAAGAAAGGGCTCAAACATAATACCTGAGAGGATGGCTCAGGACTGGGCAGTGTTTTGTTCTAGTGTGCTTAGGATTTCTGTAAGTCAGAACTGACTCCATGGCATCTAGCAACACTAGTGCTTGGCAATGGACAACATTCATGTATAAGGAGAAAATAAGTTTCAGATATAGGAGTCTATGCTAGACTTTAACAAATAATTACTCAGCATCCTATGAGAAAATAATTTTTCCTTCTAGTCTAATGATGTAATCAATAATTCTAATACAGTTATAGTATTTAAGCTAAATAAATTATATAATTCAGCAATGTTTTTATTAATGTATATATTACTTAAATATTATATTATCATATTAACGTAATTTATTATAACATTCGGTTAGAAGAGAAAATATACTTCTCTCAAAAAATGTTAAAAACTTATTTGCAACTCATGCAATGATCCATACTTGATGATAATGACCTTTAAAATAATACCCACGATTTTATGTATTAGTATTTTTGGGGGGAGTTTTTGAATTAATATTTCTAAGTGATATTGCTCCACATTTTTCTATTCAGAATTATATTTACTGAATCTTTTCTGAGTCTTGTATATGCTTTGTAAAACTAAATGAGAGTGTTTTGATGATTTTTCAGTTCTTGAAAAGAGTTTATAGAATAAAGTATCTCTGGATTAGTTAAGGAGTCCTGGTATGGCACTGTATAATGTAGAATAAGCTCTGGACAGCTAACCTCAAGGTTGGTGGTTCAAACCCATCAGCCACTCCTCGGAAACCCAAAGCAGGTTTGCTGAGTCAAAACAAACTCAACAGCACGTATCAGCAACAACAATGACAAAGATCCTTTAAACACTAATCCCAAACCAAAACCAAACCCACTGCCACTGAGTTGATTCTAACTCATAGCGATATTGCCTAGTGTTTCTGAGGCTGTACATTTTTTTACAGGAACAGAAAGTCTCATTTTTCTCCACATAGCAGCTGGTGAGTTTGAATGGCCAACCTTGTGGTTAGCATTCCAAGTGCTTATCCTTTGGTATCCTACAGTATCACTATGTGCACGATTGTTGTTGTTAGGTGCCATCGAGTTGGGGTTTCCGAGGAATGGCTGGTGAGTTGAACCACCAACGTTGTGGTTCAAATCTATCTTGCAGTACAGTGCATTAACCCCCAGCACCACACCAGGACAATGTTGTTGTTGTTAGGTGCCATCAAGTCTGTACTGACCCATAGCGACCTTATGCACAGCAGAACGAAACACTGCCAGATCCTGGGCAAACCTCACTATTGTTGCCACACTTGAGTCCATCGATGCTGCCTCTTGGCCA
>NW_006408536.1:5326590-5332316 GCF_000296735.1 Chrysochloris asiatica
TCATACTTCTCAATGTTGTCCATAGCTTGTCATGATCCACACAATCAAAAACCTTTGCATAGTCAATAAAGCACAGGTAAACATCTTTCTGATATTCTGTGCTTTCAGCCACGAACCATGGGACATCAGCAATGACACCCTTTGTTCCATGGCCTCTTCTGAAACCGGCTTGAACCTCTGGAAGTTCTCTGTCAATGTATGATTGTAGTTGTTTCTGTATTCCCTTTAGCAAAACTTTACTTGCATGGAATATCAAAGAGATGGTGCGATGATTTCCTCATTCCGTTGGGTCACCTCTCTTTGGAATGGGCTCAAACATGGATCTCTTCCAATCAGTCAGCCAGATAGTTGTCTTCCAAATTTCTTGGCAGAGATAAGTGAGTGCCTCCTGTGCCACCTTACTGTCGTGAAAGATTTCAATTTTTATTCCATCAATTCCTGGTGCCTTGTTCTTTGCCAATTCCTTCAATGCTCCTTGGACTTCTTCCTTCAGCATCATTGGCTCTTGATCATATGCTACCTCTTGAAACAGTTGAACATCAGCCATTTCCTTTTGGTACAGTGACTTTGTGTATTCCTTCCATCTTCTCTTGATGCTTTCTGCATCATTCACCAGGACAATAGGTGATGTTAATGAAAACCTTAGCGTTTGCTGACTCACAAGCTTCTGAGTGTTTAGAGTATAACTTAGTGAGCCATGATTTGATGTTCCCTAGCAGAATTTTCTGTTCCTTTCCTTAACTGACATTTTTGGAGTTTGTATTTCTTTACTTTCTGGCTGTGGTGAGTAACTTTTCCCTGCTTCTCTTTCCCCAATTCACAAACTGGGGAAGGATATACTATTAGCCTACTAAAATATTTTTGTCTGTGCCACACATTTTCATAAAACTCCATGTGTCTTTTATTCAGGACAGCAAACCACATTCCCTTTCCACTCTCTGCAGAGAATTTGCATCCTCTCCCCCCTTCAAAGGTACTGGATGATAATCTACATTTGTAACAAGATCATCAGCTGATTCTTATGGATCCCAAGGTTCTTCTTATGTATACATAGAATCTTGTTAAAGTGTCCATTCTCATTCAGTACATATGGGGTGGGAAAGCAAATTCTCAGCAGGGGATTAAATTGAAATGAACTGGCTGGAAACCTAGCTTTTATTTTAAATGTCATATATTTGTATTTCTTCTTCTTTTCTTTAAATTTGATTTAAATAGGCATTTGCTGATTTATTAAATGTATAGTTTTTGTTGGTTTGTTTTTTTGTTTTGTTCATGTTCTTTAAAGAACACAATTTTTGGATAACTATTTTATGACATTGATATTAATAAATATCTTCCTCACAGTTCTATTAATTTTATCATTCTCTTATTGAGTGAGTTCTGGAGTTTAATATTTAAGTGTCACATTTTTTTTTTGTGTGTGTGTGTGTGTGTGTAATTTAGCAATGAAATCATCTAAAGATGTACATGTCATTTTGAGCTTATTTCATAGATTTTGCGATATATATTAAATACAGGTAAGCAACACACAATGCGGTTGTTGTTAAGTGTGCACAAGTTGGTTCCGGCTCCTAGCAACCTTATGCACAAGAATGAAATGCTGCTTAGTTCTGCACCATCTTCACAATTGTCATGTTTGATCCCATTGTTGCTCCACTGTGTCAATCCATCTCTTTGGGAACTTCCTCTATTTTGTTGATCCTCTGCTTTTCCAGAAATGGAGAAGGAATCTATTCTTGAAATAGTGGAAAAAAGAAGACCCCCAACAAGATGGTTTGTCACAGTGGCAGCAACAATGAGTTCAAACATGACAACAATTGTGAGGATGTTACAGGACCTGGCAGTGTTTAAGTTCTGTTGTGAATAGGGGTGCTATAAGTTGGAACCAACTCGATGGCACCTAATAACAATAACAACGCTGAGTAAAGCATGAAGTTCTTTTCCAAGGACAGGTCCCTCCTGATAACATGTCCAAACTATGTGAGGCAAAGTCTTGCCATACGAGCTTTCAAGGAGCATTTATTTAGGCTACCCTTCTTCCCAAAGAGATTTGTTTGTTCTCTTGGCATAGTATTTTCAATATTCACCAACACCAGAATTCACATGCATCATTTCTTCCACAGTCTTCCTTATTCATTGGCCAGCTTTTACATGCATAAAGTGTTTAAAAACACCATGGGTAAGTCAAGTGTACTTAGTCCTCAAAGTGACATCTTTGCTCTTTAACAATTTAAAGAGGTGTTTTGTAGCAAATTTTCTTGATGTAATAAGTTCATTGATTGACTGCTGCTTCCATGAGTGTTTATTGCGGATCCAAGTAAAATGAAGTCTTTTGACAACTTCCATCTTTTTTCCATTTGTCATGATGTTATTTATTAGTCCAGTTGTGAAGATTTTTATTTTCTTTACATTGAGGTGCAATCCATACTGAAGAGTGTAGTCTTTGGTCTTAATCAGTAAGTATTTAAGTCTTCTAGAAAGCAAGCTAGTATCCGTCTGTGTATCGCAGGTTGTTAATGAGTCTTCCTCCAAGTTTCTTGGATTATTTGCTCAGCATACAGGTTGAATAAATATGGTGAAAGTATACAATCCTGACATACATCTTTCCTGATTCTAAACCATTCAGTATTCTCCTGTTCTGTTTGAACTACTGTCTTTTGGTCTATGTATGTGTTCTTCATGAGCACAATGAAGCATTCTGGAATTTCCATTCTTTTCAATGTTACCCATAGTTTGTTATGATCCCCACAGTCAAATGCCTTTGCATAGTCAATAAACCACAATCTGTCTGGTAATCTATGTCAAGATCTATCTGGCATCAGCAGTGATATCTCTCATTTCATGTCCTCTTCTAATTCTGGCTTCAGTTTCTGGCACCTCCATGTCTGTGTACTGTGACAATCATTTTTGCATTATCTTCAGCAAAATGTTATTTACATGTGATATTAATGGTAATGTTCAATGATTTCTGCATTCAGTTGGGTCACTTTTCTTTGGAAAGGGCACAAATATGTATCTCTTCCAAGTAGTTGGTCAGGCAGCTGTCTTCCAATTTTGTTTCTATACACAAGTGACTGCTTCCAAGGTTGCATCAGTTTCTTGAAACTTTTTAATTTGTATTCTGTCAATTCCTGGAGGCTTGTTTTGTTTTTTGCCAATGCCTTCAGAGCAGCTTGAACTTCTTCCTTCATTATCATGGCTTCTTGCTCATATGCTGTATTTTTAAATGGCTGAGCATAGACCAATTCTTTTTGGCACAGTGACTCTATGTATTCCTCCCATCTTCTTTTAATGCTTTCTGCATCATTCAGTATTATAACCCAAAGCTGGGATGTTTTCTTCAGTTTCTTCAGCTTGAGAAATGCTGAGCATTTTCTTCCCTTTAGAGTTTTTGACACTCTGTCTTAGCACATCTCATTATAATACTTTGTCTCCTTAAACTGCCCTTTGAGATTTTCTGTTCAGCTTTTACTTCACCGTGTCTTCAAGTCGCTTTAGCTTCCCTACATTTAAGAGTAGTTTCAGAGTTTCTTCTGCCATCCACTTTGATGCTTTCTTAATTGCTTTTCTTTTTAATGACCTTTTGCTTTCTTCATTATGATGTTCTTCATGTCACCCAACAACTCCTTCTTGTCATTAAATAATGACAATTGTTGTTGTTGTTGTTGTTATGTGCCATGGAGTCACATAGGTTCTGTGAAATAGACTGTTATGCAACTTGGACATTGTACAAACACCTTATATATACAGGTTATCCCTCTACCATCCATAATTAATTCTCCATAAGGCCTAATATATTAAAATCTTATGGGAGTCCACTGTACAAAGCCCTGGATATAGAAGGCCAGCCTTGCTGAGTATTCAGCCGGGAAGAGCAGGGAGTGCCTGGGCAACCAGATGGGGACTTTATGCAAGTCTGGGCCAGGGGGTGGGGAGCAGAGTGAGGGTGGTGGCAAGTGAGGAGATGACCTCAGGGACCCTATGTGTGGATGGCTAATAGTGCACCTGATCATGTGCAGCCTGAAACCAGCAAGGAGCTACAGCAGGTACTGCCCTGTGGGGAGAGAAAGATTGTATGGTTACTGGGTGGGTGAATTGAGCCAGAAGGAGGCAAAGGAGAAGATGATCCTCTGAGGATTGCAATGTGCCCTAGAGCCATACTGCTAGTTCATGCTTGAATTTGGAATAATTAGCACCAACCTTTGTTGTTGTGCACTGTCCAGTCAGTCCTGACTCATAATGACCTTGTATAGGGTGTCAAAGGCTATAAATCTCTAAGCGAGTAGAAGGGTCTCATATTTCACCCACGGAGTAGTTGGTAGATTCAAACCACCGACCATGTGCCTTACAGCTGATCATGTAACCCACTCAACCACCATGGTTCCCTACGATTAGTAGGAAATAATAAACAGAAAGAGAGCTGTTTACCCTTAAAAAACAAAACAAACCATTGATTGTGGATCCAAGCAAAATGAAGTTTTTGCTAACTTCCATCTTTTCTCCACTTATCAATGTGTTTGTTATTTATTGGTCAGTTGCTAGGATTTTGTTTTCTTTGCATTGAAGTGCAATCCACACTGAAGGCTGTAGTCTTTGACCTACATCAGTAAGTATTTCAAGTCCTTTTGGCTTTCAGCAAGCAAGGCTGTGTCACTTACATATCGCAGGTTAACTAAGATTCATCTATTTTCCTCAGTGTTACCAGATTTTGTAAATCCACCTCCTGAATTACTGTATAGCTGAGAGTACCAAGCTATTACAGTCACTGTGATAATAATTTGACTGAAGATTGAATTTTTGGATGACACCTTTTTTTTCCTCACAAAATTCAATAAAACTTGCTTCACTGATGTCTAAACTTTTACATAACAGTGCAGAAGTTAGCAGTCAGTCTATAGGTAACTCATTCCTTTGATTGATTTTCAATCTTCTTTCGTTTACTTTTCCTTGACTGGACAATTGGAGATTCTATTCTTACCTTTTCAAAAGTTCTCCAGATTATTAACCACTGATGCCTTCACAAAAGTGCCTATTACCTTTTATAACAAGGGTTTCTACCCTCTCCAAATTCTGCCAGTTCCCTATGAAACGCAGATACTGTTCTTATTATCATCTTAGTCTTTCATCTGTTTTATGGTTTACTTAACGTTATCAAGAACGCAAAGCAGACTCTACTTTAAAATCGCTTTCTATTTTCTGTAGTACAATCTGTTAAAATGTTAATATGGAAATACACATATGTTCTTATTTGCTGTGAGTGAGCTGTCTGTGACTCATGGCAACACTAAGTATAACAGGATGAAAGACTTTTTACTCTTAAGCCGTCTTCACAATTGTTGCTATGTTTGAATTGATTTGTGCTGACCCTGTACTAATCCATCTTGTGAAGAATTTCCTTTCCTTTTTGCAGACCCTCTACCAAACATCATGTCCTTTTCTAGTAATTGTTCTCTCCTGATTATGTGTCCAAAGTAAGCTAGTCAGAGTCTACTCATCCTTGCTTTTAAGGAGCGTTCTGGTGATATGTATATGTATATATGTATGTATGTGTTGCGGACTGTGTAAGACTAGTCAGAGGTTCAAGGCCCTATAGGCCCGAGTGTAACAAATGAGGCCACTGGCAGTTAATGGCAAATTGTTTTTCCATCTTAATATTGTTACATGTATTAATTTAATACACGGAGCCTTTGATAATCCACAGATAAATGTGATATTTTCCTAAAGCC
>NW_006408536.1:5332822-5334723 GCF_000296735.1 Chrysochloris asiatica
TGTCTGTGTATTCTTTCGCTATCACTATCGCCTCTGGATCTCCCCTCCTTGTGAACCAAACACTCGTGAACAACACAACTATGTCGAGGCAAGTCCCCGGCATGTATGTATGTATGTATATATATATATATTTGTTGTTGTTAAGTGCTGTCGAGCTGGTTCTGACCCATAGTGATAGCCACCCTGTATAGGGTTTCCGAGTAATGGCTAGTGAGCTTGAACTGCCGACCTTGCAATTGCAATGGCTTTGCAGTCTGACACATTAACCCACAGTGCCACACAAGGACTCAATGTGTATGTATATATCAAAAGGCAGGAGACTTGGTGGTACAGTGGTTAAGCCCACGTCTGCTAACTGAAAGGTCGGCATATGGTGATACCCACCAGCTGCTCTATGGGAGAAAGTTGTGGGAATCAGCTTCTCTAGATATTGCAGATACCACAGACGTGGAAACTCTATGGAACAATTCTGATCTGTTCTATAGTGTCACTATGAGTTGGATTCGACTCAAAGAGAAGAGGTTTGGATTTTTGGTTCTGTATGTTGAAGTCTTGGTGTGGCACTATAGAATAATGCACTGGAATACAAGGTTGGTTTGAACTGCAAAATCTGTGGTTCAAACTCACCAGCCACTCCTTGGAAATCTTTTATAGGGTTGCCATGAGTCAGAACTGACTCGATGGCACTTAACATTTGTGTGAAGGAAACTTGGTGGCATAGTGATTAAGCACTTGTCTGCTATGTCAACGATTGGCGGTTCAAACCCACTAACTATTCTGCAAGAGAAAATGTGGCGCTCTGGTTTTGTAATAGTTTATAGCCTTGGAAACTATGGGCTAGTTTTACTCTGCCCCATAGGGTCCCTATGAATGGGCATCAACTCCATGGCAGAGTTTATGTGTGTGTATTTGTATAAACAAACTTTTTTTACTTCTCTCCCTTTCTAATGAGGTCAGTAATGTCTCAAAAGTAATGTGGAGGGGGAGGGAGGTGACGGTAGAGCACAGGATAGGGGGCAGACACATCATAGTTTGGGTGTTGGGGAGGGCAGTACACAAGAAGGGGGAGGGGATGGAAGAACAAGGTAGATAGGGAAACACTGAGGTTTGTATGGGCTAAGTGGGACAGAGGTAAATATGACACATGCTCAACCTTGGAACAACAGGGCTCTGTGATACAGGGATCAAGGCATAGTTTGAAGAGGGGAAATAATACTAAGATGCTTGACTGTATTATGTATATTCGTTTCCCTTGCCTACTATTGTAAAATGGAAACTTGAATTGGATAGAAAGGAATGTCGGGAAACATGATTACAGACAGTTTATAAGCCCATCTTCAATACCTAAAAGGGGTTCTAGAACTTGCCCGGTGAACTAGGCCTCCTGTGGACCCTTTGCAGTATATAGGACCTTAGGTGGAATTCTGAGCCCCATCTAGAACCTTCTGAGGTGGTGCATTCCATCAAGAAAGGACGAGCAGACCAGAATGGAACAGCTAGAGCGACAGAAGATACATCTTCAAAGACAGATCATCAGGAAAAAATCCAAAACAAAAATGGCAGTATGACTGGCTACTACAAGAATAAGCGAGTTGTTCACCAGGAAGCCATCAAGGCAAGCAATCAGGTTCCTTCAGGGCAAACCCCCCTCTATGACTGAGCCTCAAAGGGAACACATGAGCAGGCATGTAAGCTTGCTGATGACCACATTGGTCTACTGGTGAGTGGAAGAGGGGGAAAGGCAGCAATGAATAAATGGGCTGATTTTAACCACCTTCCACAGACTCCAGTTGAGGTCCAAAGTATGGTGAGACCTGGGGACACCCGAGCCTATGGACAAGGACATAACCACAGAGGGCTAGAGCTGATAGTGAAGCATCCACCTGATACGAAGTGAGAGG
>NW_006408536.1:5335533-5344354 GCF_000296735.1 Chrysochloris asiatica
TGAATAGAGAGAAATACTGTTAACATGGAGGGGATTCTAATTATTGTAATGAAACAAGGTGTATGATTTGTTGAATGTAAAACTGATGATCTGTCCTGTAAACTTTCACTCAATCCACAATAAAAACCTTAAAAAAAAATAGAGTGGATTCATTTTCCTTCCAGCACTTCCTTATACGCAATAATACTGTTATAACTTTGTTCTGTTATGTTATACAGGAATATAATATAAATTTGCCCTATTGTTTTTTTTGTTATTAAGTGCCATCGAGTTGATTCTAACTCATAGAGACCCTGTATAGGTTTTTGAGGCTGTAAATCTTTGCCAGAACAGAAAAAATCCAGGACGAGGTCTAGTACCATGCTCTAAACTAAATACTATCTAGGCAAATCCATTTAGGTGTAGGAAGAAGACACTGTACCAGGTATTCATTCAATGAATGTGTGCCCCAGAGTCAGTGTGAAATGGGGTATGAAAGACTTGAATTGGCTTTTTCCACAGTTCACCTCAACTAGTCAATGCTTCACTCAGTAGGCATCTTGCTATGCGGAGTGTGATTTCTAGTGTTTTAGAGATGCTCAGCAAGATTCCAACTAATTTATTGCATGATCAATGGAAGAACGAATGATCCAGTTCCACCTTGGTAGGAAAAAAACTGGCTGTGGAAATGTATTATACTGAACTAGAGTGTGGTGTTTTCTACATGTTGCCTTTCACATGTTTCCCCATTAAATCCTAACATTAAAAATGAAACATAAAATTGTGGTAAAATACTCCACACTAAATTTTGTTTGTTTTTAACAAGGTATCTCTTCAATTCACTTTCATATGTTTCTTTTAAATTTCACAAATCCATGTGCCACTCATTATGTGGTGGTGGTGGTTGTTAAGTACCATCAAGTCGGTTCTGACTCCTAGTGACCCTGTATAGGATATCCGAGGTTGTAAATTGTTGTGGGAGCAGAAAGCCTCAGCTTTCTCCTGCTGAGCAGTTTGTGGGCTCGAACCTGGAACCTTATGGTTCACAGTCTAGTGTTTATCTTCTAGAGTCACCGTGTTCCCCCTTGCCAATCATTACAGAGCATGTTTTATTGATACTGTACAATGGTGCAAATGTACATTCTAATTTCCTGGGAACTTGAATTTTTGTGTGTCAATTTAGGTAGTTACTGAAACTTAAAAAAGAATTGTGATTATTCTAGCCTCTCATTAACTCCACCAATTTTCTTATTTGTTGTTGTTGTTGTTAAGTGCCGTCGAGTCGATTCCGACCCATAGCGACCCTGTACAGGGTTTCCGAGGGTGTAAATCTTTACGGGAGTAGAAAGCCTCATCTTTCTCCCGCAGAGCGGCTGGTAGTTTCGAACCGCTGACCTTAAGGTTCGCAGCCCGATTCGTAACCACTACGTAATTGCTCTATAAAAGTCTTCAATTACCTAGGCTACTACTTGCCTCTACTATTTCCTCTTTAAATGGAAAGGATGAGAAGGAGCAGTCTCCAACTTTTGGGAAGGATGGCAGCATGAGGACCATAGCGAATGCCTTCATGCTGATGTTCTTACAGACTTAACACACACCCAGTCCTGCAAACAACAAATACACAACCTAACAAACGAAATAACCAACAGAACAAAACAGCATTGGAAAGATTAGAAGAGTGTTGTTTGTATATAGAAGGAAAAATGTATGAGAACACAACGCCAATAGAAATCAAAATGGGCAAATTGGGATTCTCCATAAAGTATCTGCAAACATTTAAAACATGAACCAACTTCACAACACTTAACAACAACAGCAACTCCTTATAATGTTGATTGTACACAACTAAGAGGAACCAATTTAACTCACTGAGCTTATTCTTTTCCTATTAGTTTTGTGTCCTACAAATAATAAGAAGAATCTGATAAATTAACTTTTGAAGTGATTCATGATCCTTAAATCCTTCAAATGTTATTGTAGAAAATGGTCATTTATACCTTCATTAAATACTACATAGTATGCTGCTATAGGATATGCACTGGGCTGCTAACACACAAGGTTGATAGTTCAAACCCACCAGTCTTTTCTAGGAAATCTTATACCAGGTCACTATGAGTTGGAACTGACTTGACTGCACTTAACAACAAGAAACAGTTACTGAAATTTACTATTTATATAGTATTAACATTACCTAACAAAACCTAAAAGAACATGGTGTTGTTATTAGTACCGTGGAGTCAGTTTTGACTCATAGAGACCGTGTATAGGGCTTCTGAAGAGCAGCTAGTAGGTTTGAACCACAGACCTTACTGTTAGCAGTCAAATGGTTATCCTATAGTGCCACACCAGGACTCTAAAAGACTATGTTGTTGTTACATGCCGTCGAGTCGATCCCGACCCATAGTGACCCTGTATAGGGTTTCCAAGGCGAAGCTGGAACGACTGACCTTGCAGTTCAAGTGACTTTGCAGTCTGACACATGAGCTCACAGCACCACACCAGGACTTGGTAGGCATAATTATATAAAGAAGAAACATCTATTATGGAATCAAAATAGCTGTAAAATCAAGGATATGTTACTAAATCTCTCTTAATTACAAAAGTTCTTCATTTGGGAGGTGACAGTGATAGTAAAACTAGCACCATATTATTATTAAAAACTCTAAATGAGATTAATTAATGCCAATCTACAGAATGTAGTGTGCCTTTTTCCAACTATCTATCACATTTAAAACAATTCTTTTTTTTCTTGTTGTTACACCAACCTTCCAAACTCTTTATTTTTCACATTGGAAGGTTGAATCACCTATAGAATTCTAATGAAATATTATAAATTATAAAGCTACTTTTAGATGGTGACGTGGGTTCTGAGACAGCTGGTTGTAAAGAAACCGACAGGAAAGGACAAGAAAGATAATAGAAAAAAGACCTGTTCTAAAGGACAGTGTTCAGACAGAACCATCAACCAACACCAAGCCCATTGCTAGTTCTGGGAAGTTTGGACTCAATACTAGTATGAAGAGTTGCTTTTCATCTGCTTTTGTTGTTGTTAAGTACCATCGAGTTGGTTCCAACTCATAGCGACCCTGTATAGGGTTTCCGAGGAGTTTGAACCATCGACTTTGCAACTGAAATGCACTTCGCAGACCAGCACATTAACCCACAGTACCACACACCAGGACTCTTCATCTACTTTTGGTAGTGGTTGGTGGTTATGTGCCATGGAGTCGGAACTGACTCATAGAGACCCTGTACCAGGGTTCTGAGGCTGTAAATCTTTACAGGAGCAGAAAGCCTCATCTTTCTCCCATGGAACAGCTGGTAGTTTCGAACTGCTGACCTTATGGTTTGCAGCCCGATTCGTAACCACTATGCTACCAGAGCTCCTTTTACTTTTAGGCCTCCTGTATTTTCACTCATCTCTCTACACCATTCCCCCAGTAGAGATTATGATGTAGTCTCTGCTTGCCTCTAATATGAAGAAAGCTGCTGCTGCTGAAATGTCTTCCTTCATTTTATTGCCTTATCAACTCTTTCAAAACACTGTTTGAATACTTATGGTGTCCTTTGTAATAGAATCATGGTTGCCATCACTTTTTATCTTCTTCCATGAATGGTACTTAGTTCAGTATAATGGTTTGGAATGCTGTTAGTATTCAAAATTTCATTTAACATCCATGATACACAATCCCTGGCGACTCACATAACCAGGTTGGTGGTGATAGAATTTGAGATTTGACTTTTAAAAACTTTCTGGATCCAGTTACTTTATAATAATTTCAAAAGAATGTGGCAGCTATAACTCATTATAACTATATCTGAAACCAAAAGCGACCATACCATTTATAGATTTAATAGTCTTTGTAAATAGAAGCACAGACTATAACACAGCATTTCTGGAAATGCCAAAGGGATTTTTTTTTAAGGACCACACAGTAAAGAAATTATTTTATAATTTGTTGTATGATAATTTCATCTTCATGCTCTGTATAATTGAACTTAAATATAGACAGTAGTTGTAAAAATATAGCTAAATTATTTAATTTAATTTCCAGATAAGTATTGTTGCTGGTAAGTGCCATAAAGTAGTTTCCAACTCATAGTGACCTTGTATAGGGTTTCCAAGGAGCAGCTGGTGAGTTTGATCCACCGACATTGTTGTGTTTCAAACCAACCTATGGTCCAATGCTTATGCTTTAATGCCACACCAAGACTCCACCAGGGACCTTTCGCATGTGAGGCAGATGTAATCAAGTAAATTGAAATATTATATCCAGCAAAGCTAGGGTTTCTAAAATAAAAATTTCTCTCCATTTGCAGTAAGTTATGTTAACTTAAATTTTTATCCAGAAGGAATTTACTTGATACTATTTTTCTCCTTCAGACCCTTAGCATATGGCTACTGTGATAGTTAAGTTTTTATGTCAACTTGGTTGGACCTGAATTCTCAGTGGTTTAGCAGTTAAGACATAGGGATCCATTATGATGAGATCTAAAAGGAGCTCTGGTAACATAGTGGTTACGAATCGGGCTGCGAATCACAAGGTCAGCAGTTCGAAACTACCAGCTGTTCCGCGGGAGAAAGATGAAGCATTCTGCTCCTGTAAAGATTTACAGTCTCGGAAACCCTGTACAGGGTCGCTATGAGTCGGAACCGACTCCAAGGCACAGAACCACCACCACCACCACCCTCATGGTGTAACATGATATGGTCAGTCCTAATCTGATGTAATTGTTTGTTGTTGTTGTTGTTAAGTGCCGTCGAGTCGGTTCCGACCCATAGCGACCCTATACAGGGTTTCCAAGGGTGTAAATCTTTACGGGAGTAGAAAGCCTCATCTTTCTCCCGCGGAGCAGCTGGTAGTTTCAAACCGCTGACCTTAAGGTTCGCAGCCCGATTCGTAGCCACTACGCTACCAGAGCTCCTGTGTTATAAATCCTTGCTTCTGTAAAGTTAATGAGGTCAGATGCAATCTGCAGGATTATATGTATCATGAGTTAATCTTTTTTGAGATAGAAAAGAGATTAAACAGGCAAGGAGATCTCAGAGGGACCTACTATCACCAAGAAAGAAGAACCAGGAGTGGACTGCGTCCTTTAGACCTGGGATTCCTGCACTGTGAAGCTCTTAGATCCAGGGAAAGACTGGCTTCCATCTACTTTCAGGCCTCCTGTAAAGCCAAGACACATAGAGATCTCCAAAGAATCCTGGACCTACAGATGCTGAAAGTAGACAAGGACCTTCTTCCAGAGCTAACATGGGAAGATACCTTGTCTCTAGAGCTAGCACTCTGATTTTGGACAATACACTTCTGTTTGTTAAAGCCATCCACTTACGGTATTTCTGCTATAGCAGCACTAAGGCACCTACCATTCTCTCAGTTACAAAACTAGAGGCTTATTTTCTGGTGCAATTTATAGGATGGTTCTCCAGATTCCAAGTCAGGAGGCACTCATGTCTGACAGAATGGGGCAGGAAATGAAATGAGGATGAAAACAGATGAGTGCATAGCGAATGCCAATACCTCCATCTCCTTCCTCCTGTCAAGCTGGTAAAACATTTTTAGTTTGAAATTTCAAGCAGGGCTTTGAAAAATTGCTTTCTGTAAACACTCGATATCCCCACTGTTAAGACTTCGAGATTCTAACAATCTGAGTATCCTCCAATTAAAAATCCATCACCTAATTAAGCCATAGTTAATTCTGCCAGTTATTAAACCTCCTTGTACACAAAATAGCTTTACAGTAACTCAGTTTAAAATAGAAATTGATAGTCAAAAGATCATTAATGAAAAAAGATCATTTGATTTAAAAAAAAACACTAAAGTGAAAGATGAGCACCAAAACAAAGACAAAGAAATGAATAAATTTAGTAAAAAGAACAAAGATAGAGAAAAGAGATAGTAAATGCCATTAAAAAAAATATTAGTATTCTCAATACAATATTAAAATGAAACAAGAATGCAACATGCTAATGAAATGATAGCAGAATACGAAATTGAAAATTGAAGGTATATTATTTGAAAAATGATCAATAAATCATGGAAATATGCTCAACACCATTAGTCATTGGTGGTGATGGCAGCTGTGTGCCATTGAGTTGGTTCCGATTCGTAGTGACCCTGTATAGACATGGGATGGCCTGGGACTAGGACAGAGAGAAACAATAAGGACAGTAAAGTGAAAGGGAGGGAAACAGTCCACAGTGGGGTACTGTGTGCACAGTGGGCACATGGGAAAGAAAGAGAGCCCCCATCCCAACCTTCACCACAGGAAAGTTCAGTACCCCAGATTGTGTTAGTATCTCCTATCAGCGAAACCCTTCTCATACATATGTGATTGAATTTCAAATATCAAACATCCAGAAATCCTGAATTAACACTGAAACAAAACCTAAGGATACAAATGAGCTCCAATAGTTCCCAAGAGAGGACATCAAACCTTCTGACACTGGGCCAATTCTGACAGACTGTAACCCTGTGGGGCTGAGAAGAGCTGCCCCATGGAGTTCCCAGGGCTGTGATCCTTTGTGTCAGAGGACTGCCACTATGCTTCTGATGAAGTGGCTGGTGGGTGTGGGCCTTGTTCTTTTGGTTGACAGTCAGTCATGTGGTTGTTATGCCACCAGGATGTTCAATCAGAAAAAAGTTCCTATAGAAACCAGAATACAACATTTAAAGAAAAACAAACCAGCAAAACCACACACATACACTCATGCAAAAATGAAGATAAGAACATTTCTTAGGTTCAACAAAAAATTAAAACACACAAAATCATACATGAAAAGGGTCAGTCAAAAGCATGACACAAAAAAAGGAAACTTCACCTATGAAGACTAGAATAATGCAAAGATTTGATAATTTTCAGATGACAGTGCTAAATATGTTTAAAGAAGGCAAAAAGCATACAGAACACTTTAAACACTTTAAAGATCTGAACACTTTTAACACTAAAAAGCATACAGAGCACTCTTGAACTCTTTAAAGATCAGGAAACAAATGGAGGAATAAAATGAGAGACTCAACAAAGATACTGAAAACATCAACAACAACAACAAAAGTGAGCATGAGAGAGGACTATGGGAGAAAAATGACGCTTCCTGCTCCTGCAAAAATTTAAAGCCTCAGAAACCCGATATAGGCTCGCTATGAGTTGGAACTGATTCAGTGACACTTACCAACGAGAGCAGCAACTGAAAAATGGAACAACGAATTAGAAAAGCAAGAGAAACACTCAACAATAAAGTACAACAGAGAGAAAAAATGAACTAGAAGGCAAAAGAACTGAACTTATCAAGTCTCAAGAGAAACAAGAGAAATGAATAAAGAAAACCCAATAAACCCAATGAAATACAAGATTCAATTAAGAAATCTAACATCAGAAATATTGGAATCCTAAAGCACCATGACAACAATAAAGGCATAGAAATGATTTTCCAAGAGGAAATCAGAAAGATTTTTCCAGTTCTTAACAGAGTCAAGGCAACAAACAAGAAGCTACATAAGCCCCGAAAAGATCAACCCTGTGCCATATCCTAACAAAATTCTTGCAAACCAGAGTGAATTCAGCAAGCAGCAAGTGGAAAATAATACAAGTAACACAGCAAGGAGTTTTCGTAAGAATCAGTGTGGGTGTCCCCCCCAGTAACTCTTGAGGATAGAAGACAATGAAACAACATATATAAAATAATGAAAGAAAACTACTGTCAACCAAGAATTCGTTACCCAGAAAAGCTGTCATTCATAAACAAGGGGGAAATCAAGACATCCCAAAATAAACAGAAGCTCTGGGAATTTGCCACCAACAAACCAACTCCGCAAGTAGTACTTAAGGGAGTACTCCAAATTGAAAAAAGGCAAAAGCATTAAATAAAGACTTGTTTCTATACATGGGAATAAATAAAAGAGAGAAAGTGCTAAGAAAGAAAATGCAACAACACAGGCAGCCATAGGGACCAAGCATATGATATTTTCAGGGAATAAATTCAATAATTAATTCTGTAAACACTCCAACATCAAGTTTGTAAGAAATAAGTACAAAGTCAAGTCCTGGAATATAAGTTGTACATTGATATTAATGGAGACACATCAATATAAATGGGAGAGGGAGGAGCACATTAGAAGTTTGTTCACTTTGTTAAGATTGTATGATAACTGTTGTTTATACATTAAATATCGTTGCAATTATAATTTGTCTAATATAACATGTGTGGTAACTGCTAAGAAATCACCAAGAAGAAACATTCAGAAGAAAAGAAGGAAGTTAACAAAAAGGATCATCGCCGTAAAGCAGACAAACACCAAAAAAAGAAAAAAATCAGAGCTAAAAAACAAGCAAGATATGAAACATTGAAAAACCAAAAAGATTGAGAAAGTCGATTTGTTTTCAATAATAACCTTTAGTTTAGATGGTCTAAATGCCCCCACGCAAAAGGCAGAGAGTAGCACAATGGATAATAGTAATCATAATAAACGATCCAGTTTTATACTGTCTATAAGGAGCTCTGGTAGCGTAGTGGTTACGAATCAGGCTGCTAACCTCAGGGTCAGCAATTCGAAACTACCAACTGTTCTGTTCTTGGGAAAATTCCATTTTCTTTTAATTCTATTTTTACAAAAACTTTTTGAAGCCTCCTCATATTTTCATCCACTTTTACCCTTGAATAATTTGTATAGATAACTGGACTAGTAGATTGAAAATATTGAGATGGAGTGGAAAGTTTTATGAACGTCATGTTTCTTTTGGCGTTTTGTTTTCAGTATTCATCATTTCTTGCTTTTACATTTTCAACCCTTTACAAAATAAAATTTTATTATTTTTGTACTAACAAAGCATGTGAACT